>NC_134487.1:208327424-208627424 GCF_040206685.1 Ascaphus truei | reverse complement strand
TTTCCACGACCAAATGGCAACCAGCATTTCACTGCAACAGCCGATTCGGCACTGGAATCCCTGCCGCTTGTAAGGGAAGTTTAATTATGTTTAGGGTAGGGGTTAATTTAATGGGTTATAGTGGTATGGGCAGGGGGTTAATTTAAGGGGTTTTGGAGTAAAGGCTTAGGGTAGGGGGTTTAGGCACTTACCCTAAGCTGCGACATGGCCGGCAGCAGCAGGTTCGCGGCGATTTAGTTAGAGCCAAGAAGCATCAAACAAACGTCCTAGACCGTGCAGCATTACCTCTTTGGAAGCAGTGCTGTCAATTGTGCTGTTTTCCAAAGTCACAATCCATTATGTCTTGTCATAACATTGCTCTACAGCAGGGGTGCGCAAACTAGGGGGTAGTTAGAATGTCAGGGAACCGTACGAGGCCTCTATAACTTCTCCTACCTTGTCTTCAGCGACGCGTCATCAGGTGGCAAATGAAGCTGCTGGGCCACATGACGTCGTGTTGCCATTGCAACATGGTCACATGACCCCATGGCGACATTTGAAACCGGAGCCTGGGGGTAGGCTCGATCAGGGGGGGGGGGGGGGGGAAGAGCAGACAGGGGGGCGCAGGGGGAAAGACATTGTGCACCCCTGCTCTACAGGGCATTCAAGAGCGCAACTTCTGAAAGCAGTGCTGCTATATAGGTTCTACAGCAGCCTCCAGATCCGAAAGTCACACCCAATTTTCCAGCCCTCAGCTAGTGGGTTTTTCAAGCCCTGTTCATGGATGCAGAATAATACTTTGACTACAAACAAAAAATTGTGGCCAACTAGTGTAGTCCGTACATTTTTCCAGGCATGTGTGTATATATTTATTTTATACAAACCAAATACCACCAGAAAGTCCAAATCTAAGTTTTTGTAGGGTGGCCAACATTGATGATAAAGGGGGAAAACGCTCAACAATTAAACCAAAACTAGTGGCTTTAAAAAAAAATTTTTTTTTAAAGTATATAGTGAATACCTTATTGCCCTAACGCCATAGCAGGTACCAAATGGGCCCTGGCACACCAGGCCATTCTGACGCACACGGATCTTGCTCATTTTCTAGGGTAGTGATCGGGCAGCCGCCTCCACGTCCATTTCTGCACCTGGGCTCCCACCACGTCATCGCTCCTAAAGCAACAACATGACGCGGAAGTGCTCCCTAACTATTAATACTTGGTCTAAATCTTGGCATGAAAAAGTTCTAGTATCAAAATATGTTTGGCCATGGGGTGCAACTGAAGCAATAACATTTATTTGCCAAATAGTTACTTTACTCCAAGTAACAAATATATATTTTTTCATTTCTCATAGGACCCTAAAGGAGTAACATGAATCTTGATTGTACTACTCGACAATAAGATTAATTGTTAAAGAACGGCTCACTCCCAATTATTATCCTTTACTTGTAAAGCGCAACATATTACGCAGAGAGGTACAGAGTGACATTGAATTACATAACTTGGATGACATACGCAAGGACAGGCCAGCTCAAACATATACAGAAGGTAGTGAGAGCCCTGCTCCTAAGCACTTACAAGCTTGAGGGAAGAAGGGGCAATGTTCAAGGACTCCATTTCCACAGGCTCAGAACCACAAGATTGGCGTAAAGTAGATGTGATGTCTATATTTGAAAAGGAGACTAGATCACAACCGGGGAATTACAGACCTGTAAGCCTGACTTCAATAGTGGGGAAACTACTTGAAGGTTTAATATGGGATAATATTCAGGAATACCTAATGGAAAACAAAATTAGTCAGCATGGATTTATGAAGGATAGATCATGCCAAACTAACCTTATTTGTTTCTTTGGAGGTGGCAAGTAGGAATTTAGACAAGGCTACGGCAGTTGATGTGGTCTACTTAGATTTTGCTAAGGCTTTTGATACGGTTACACACAAGAGGTTGGTGTACAAAATAGAACAAATTGGACTCAGTAAAAATATATGCACCTGGATTGAAAACTAGTTGAAGGATAGACAACAGAGGGTTGTCATAAATGGAACTTTTTCAGGTTGGCCTAGGGTCGTGAGTGGAGTACCTCAGGGGTAGGTACTGGAACCTCTGCTTTTTAACTTGTTTATTAATGACCTTGAGGTTAGCAGAGAGCAAAGTCTCCATCTTTGCTGATACTAAATTGTGTAAGGAAGTAGAATCAGAGCAGGATGTAATTTCTCTTCAGAAGGACTTGGAGAGACTGGAAACTTGGGCAGGTAAATGGCAGATGAGGTTTAATACAGATAAATGTAAGGTTATGCATTTGGGAAGCAAGAATAAACATGCAACATACAAATTAAAGGGGGATAAATTGGGGTAATCCTTGATGGAGAAGGATTTAGGAGTGCTTGTAGACAGCAGGCTTAGCAATAGTGCCCAAAGTCATGCAGTAGCTGAAAAGGCAAACAAGATCTTATCTTGCATTAAACGGGCAATAGATGGAAGAGAAGTATAGATAATTATGCCCCTTTACAAAGCACTAGTAAGACCACACCTTGAATATGGAGTACAATTTTGGGCACCACTCCTTAGAAAAGACATTATAGAACTAGAGTGCAGAGAAGAGCCACCACATTAATAAAGGGGATAGACAATTTAACTTATGAAGAGAGGCTAGCTAAATCAGATTTATTTACATTAGAAAAGAGACATCTAAGAGGGGATATGAGAACTATATACAAATATATTCGGGACAGTACAAGGAGCTTTCAAAAGAATTATTCATTCCAAGAGCAGTATAAACGACAGAGGGTCATCCCTTAAGGTTGGAGGAAAAGCGATGTCACCAGCAACAAAGGAAAGGGTTCTTTACAGTAAGGGCAGTTAAAATGTGGAATTCATTATCCATGGAGACAGTGATGGCAGATACAATATATTTATTCAAAAAAAAGTCTGGACATCTTTTTAGAAAGGAAAGGTATATAGGGATATACCAAATAAGTAAGCATGGGAAGAATGTTGATCCAGGGAATAATCCGATTACCAATTCTTGGAGTCAGGAAGGAATTTTATTTTCCCCCTTAAGAGATATCATTGGATGATATGACACTGGGGTTTTTTGTTTGCCTTCCACTGGATCAATAAGTATAGATATAGGATAAAGTATCTGTTGTCTAAATTTAGCATAGGTTGAACTTGATAGACACATGTCTTTATCAACCTCATCTACTATGTAACAAAAATAAAATGTCTACTCACCGCAGAGGTGGAGTAAGCCTCAGGATGGAGTACGGTGTAGCTACATTGCTGGATCTATTAAGGTTTAGGGGGTAGAGGGGTATTGGATAGCATGGAGTTTGGTTGAATAGGTAGGACTTTAACCAAAGGAGAACTGAGTCACAGAACCAATGGAGTAGTGCAAGGCCGAGTTTATAGCCCTAACTACAGCGACGTCTTGCAGCCGCAAAGCAACCCAATGTAGTCTGTAGCAACCGCATATAGTCGGAGCGACGAGCAGCGACAAAGCTACCAAAAGCGCTGTACCTGAAAGATTTTAATATCTGCAGCTACAGAAGGACTTGCAGCAAGCCAATCACATAGCATTTGGTGGACATTTGTTTGTCTTGCAAAAAAAACAAAAGCATCCCTGAGGTAGGGATTATCCATCAAAAACATTAATCTCATTCTTCTCCAAGTCATTGTAGAAAGCAATTCTATGACTGTTAACTTGTTTGAGGTATCGGCCCTTTGACAAATATATCGATCTTAATATCAAGTCTTTAGAGATAGTTTTGCTGCCTTTAAATGTGCTCCAACACTACTTTTTGGTTTGCTTCCTCTCACATTGCTAATCAGTTGTTTTGGAGCTGGAACTCCCCCTTTCCTTCCTCTTTGCAGACACCGCCCCTCTGCCTTACCCTTAACTGACGTCACCGCCCGTTGCAGCCAGATACATCGCACACCAGAGTTCAACTTTTGCTACAGCGACGAATGACGTCACTGCTAGCGTCGCCTTCGCAAGGACTATAAACTTACCCCAAGGTGTACAAGAGATGGGGGTGATTGACAGTATCAATGGCAGCAGAGAGATCTGGGAGAATTAGTAAGGAGAGGTCACTCTTAGCCCCTGCTGTGAGTAGGTCGTTAGCCACTTTTGTTAGTGCTGTCTTAGGCTGCGTCCATAGAAGCACTGACAGCGCTGAGCAGCACGGACACTCCGCGATGAGCCCCGTCATCCTCAATGAGGAGGTCTTCAGAAGGAGCTTCCGCGAGCGTCCCCTGGGATTTTCAGCCGGCAGCTGAAATTGTTCCCGAGTGCGCTGTCGGCTGAAACACCCAAACGGAGCAAAGCAGATTGACGACGTTGGTGCTTCGCGGGCTATTGGCCCAGTGACGTCAGTGCCCGTCTCTGATAGCGCACGCTGGCTCGCCTGCGAGTCCATGTAATCACTCCTGATTGAGCAGGCGAGCCTCAGCGCGGAGTAGCGCTGTCGGTGCTTCTATGGACGCAGCCTTAGGCCGACTTCAGGGTGCTTACTGCACGACGTGCACACGCACGATCGGAACAATTACATGTTGTTTTCAATTAACCATGTCAGGTTGCAATTTCTTGTGGCGGCAAAGTACAGCGTTGTCGCTGCTACATTTTGTCGTTACAACCTAAATTGATTTTTTGAGGCGGCTGTCACACCACATGAGCTGGTTCAGAGAACCAGCTCAGTGACATGTTGACCACGCCCCCCCGCCCCCAAACGCTGCAACCCGACTCCTGCAGCCTGAACACAGATCGCTGGGCTGCAGGAGCGTGCGGTTGATGCATGCAGCATGCCCACGGCCTTAGGCCGCACTTATAGTCCTTGCTACGGCAACGCTGACGTCACGCTGTGGTAGCCGAAAAATCAAATGTAGTCGACTTCCTGTGATCGTGACAAAGCCGTCGCGTCGCTCCTACTAGAAGCGCACGCGACGGATTCAATACATTTGTTTTGACGCAACGTCACATTGCCAGGACTATAAGCGCGGCCTTAGGCTACGGCCCCAGCGATTACAAATGCACGCGCACCTAGAGGCGCATGCACCCGTTTCAGCTGCGACACGTTGTCTACAGTTGAGCTTCAAGTGAAGAGCAGGAGATCCGACAGGGGGCGTGTGGCCATGAGGTCACGCGGCTGGTTCACCCTCATTGGCTGAACCGCTGCAGTGACCAGTGCTCCGTCGCCACAAGAAAAGACAAAATCCCCGTCTTTACAAAAATGTGGTTGCGCATCGCAATCTCTACATGCGCGTGCAGGCTGCTACTGGGCCCGGCCCCGGCCCCACACAGGGGTGTATCTTGTTTCCATCGCAGCGCGCGCAGCAGCCAACACTGGGGGTGAGGCCTTAGTGGAGTGTAGTGAATGGAAACCAGGTTGTAAAAGGTCAAGCAGGGAGTGGGAGGAGAGAAAGTGAGTCAAGTGTTTGTGAACAGCCTATCAAAAAAGGTATACATTCATTGGTTATGCTTGACTCATGGCAGCATAATTTAAGTAAATACTGGGAAATGGGCAGTTAAAAATAAAATGCACCACAAATAAATTCATACAAGAAGCAAAGCAGTGAATTTTACATTAACCTGTTCACAGTCTAGGGTTTTTGCAAGAGACAGGTCAAACTAATATTTACTATACATTTATAAAGGAGTTGTTCTGCCTAGGTTCATTGGGACTTCATGGGGGGGGTGGGAGGGGGTTGGAAGGTGACGTAGCCAGGTGAGTGTGTAAAAAAAAAAAACACAACACACACTAAATATTATTGTGGCATCCCAGATTAAATGGATACTAGGTTTAAATATCTAGACACACACACACACACACACACGTCAACATTTGCAGCACAATTGCTCAACCAACCCTGTAAATCTTGGACATAAATACAAAATTGTATTGGCCAGTCAGTCACCTGAGAACATTGATATGAAATATGTATAGGTCTACATACAGTTCTGGCCAAAGTATCAACATTGTGTAAGGCTCTTAAATGTCTAAATGCAAACTACCCCGTGGAAATAAAAAAAAAAAACATTACACACAATTCTGCCCATCAATTTTTGTTTTAAAACAGTGGATATAGAAAGGTATGCAACACTACATGAATTGAATTTGGTTACCGCTAATGTAGTGTGCGCGCGCACGCAGACACACACACACACAAAACAATGTATATTGTATATGACAATGTAGGGTAAAAAAGCAAAACCTCCGAATCAGTAGTCCATGCACTTCACTAAAATTAACCCACATGTTGTGATTGTTTTAATGGCTGTGCAATTATGTTGCAATGGAGGGAAAAAAACGGCCATTTAAGAAGTTAAAGCAAATCAGCTATGTAACCAAAAGCTGCACTTCAAGCCTTACTGCCCTATCAAATACAAAAGAGCACAACAAATATCACCAGCAATATACCAAATCGATTGTTACAAACCCATAGCTGAAAAATGATCAAATGCAATTCCAAGTTTGCAGTGATCAAGGCAAAGTTAGAAACACTATTCCCACTTAACTTCTAATATTTATATAATATGTATATATAATTTTCAAACAAGCGTTCCCGATTTGGCAAACCTTTACATGTTGAACTACCATGATAAACCAAACACCTGTACAATAATTGCCGCTGAAGCCCACGTTGCTTTTGTCGGGATCACACCCAACAGTAGTAATAAAATATAACGCAAAAATTAAACCGAAAAGTCACGTGATTTAGGACCGTTCAATCACAACCCAGTTGAAATACAGAACGCCTTCCGGTTTGGAAGTATTGAGGCCTAGGGGAGCCGTAAAATACTTACGGGTTTTACTCCCAATATGTTAAAAACAAAGACTGAGAAATATGTACGTGCTGTGGCCACGTTGCCGCAAGGACATAAACGCGCTGAATGTTTTTCCACAAAAACACAAAGAGGCTGCTTGCTGTTGGCTTCCCAGTTCATGTTTGAAATAAGGGGTTGCAAAGGAAATACACATATTTCATAAAAACATAATTTGGAGTTGAGACAATTTGTAGCTTTTGCAACACCAATGCGTGCAACATAGGGGTAAACCTTTACCATCGTGTGTGTATAACGCACATGACGGGGGAATAAAACTACGACACAAACATCTTATTTAGGGAGGCAGAATTTTTTTTTACTATCCTAGATTAACCAATCATATATAAATGATAAAAACGAGCGATCATAATGGCATGTACTCATCGCACTTTAAAAAGCTACGTAACGATGCAGCATTGGAAACAAAGCGGGCAATACCACCACCACACATTTCCCATTCTCCTTTGTCTCTGCCTTTTTCGCCCAAAGACCAAGACCCCCTCTCACAAAAAAAGTCAAGTTTGCTACGAAAACAAACCGAAACAACTAAAACCCGGGACGGCCATTGATAAACAAAAAGCATATAGGAAAATTGGCAGAAAACGGATGTGAGCTGCTACTTAACCTCGGGAGATTAGTTTAATTAACCAGAGGTTTCGTTACCGCAAAACATCCGTTGGGGGGGGGGGGGGGGGGGGGCGCCACACACACTTATGTGCACAATCAACTTAAAACGACGCCACGAGATTGTGCGGCCATTTTGTCGGGCTCAGGAACTAAAAGCCTGCAAGGATTGTCTGACACGAAAGGTTTTACACACACGCATCTCTGCGAGCAATACAATGAAATATAGCCGAGTTATCACAATAACCGTCAAGCTGAAATCATGGGCCATGGATTCTCATGCAAGCGTGTGAGGCGGTTACATAATTTCACCAAGGCGAGTATGGCGAGCGTACACCATATCAACTCGAGTACAATGGCGGCTTCGCGTATCCCAAAAAAAGGATTAGTTTGTGCAAAATTGACAACAAAAAAAAACGGATTTCAACAATTATTTTGGTAAATGTTACTTACATGGCTGGCAACACTACAGCCGCGGAATGGCCACGACCGGGTCGACCTTGTCAAACAACGAACGTAGCCTCAGTCCTGTTTAACTAGCGCTTCGCGGCTCCGGTAAGACACCCACCTTCCTTCAACGATCACTATCAAAACCAAGCGGCAGGTTTACTCAGTCCCTTAAACGCGCCAATCTCTCTATAGAAAGGAAGCGCACAAGGCGCGTCAAAGCCAATTCGAATACGTGGTCTCCGCCTACGTCACTGCGTGGTAGCCATGTCAGGTGGACCCTACACGAAGCTGCGGTTTTAATATGGCCGACGAGAGTCCCAAGGTTTAGCTGAATCGCTCACGAGGAAGCCGTCATATATTTGAACATTATTGGCTATGAATCTCGGTGTAGTCGCACAGTTTAGAATTCGGATTTAAATACACATATTTGATAAAAACATAATTTGGAGTTGAGACAATTTGTAGCTTTAGTGTGTCTGACTTTCTGTTTGGTTTCTGGCAATATGGGGATTAAGTATGCGGCGAATATGGGGTTAAGTATCAAAGTGTACGCGCTGTAGGACTGCACGAGATTTATCAAAGAAAATGGTTCATTGGATACACTGGGATTTTTGTTTTGTTTTAATCCAGTTTGCAGCTGGGGAATTGATAAATAACCCCTTATGTCAATATTTTTTGTGCGAAACGGCAAATTCACCTCAAACTACCACATAGACTTAAACTGGATAATCTTTTTTTTAAATGTAAGAATTTCACTTGAGAGGGAGTTATCTGAGAGCAAAAAGGACACACATCGTGCAAGAAAACACTCGCTTTTGCACTGTTAACACTTGGAATGTTATTTATTAAAGATTTAGCTGTGACAAAAACACCATTCCTACCAACCAATATAATTTTGTTATTTGATCAATCTGGTGTGCCATTTTTGCAGCTGTTAACATTTGGTCTTCCTGATGAGAACTTTAAAAAAAAAAAACACACAACAGGCGCACCCAGATTTATAAATATCCGTATGATACAGCAACAACATTTTCCAATAACCTCAAAACAACAGTAAAGGAAGTTCTATTAAGCCGGAGGGCTGTTATGTAGTGGCCGCGTGCGCGGCACTTATAATTGGCTGAGGTTAGTCGGCCCTTCTTTACAAGGGCCACGCGCACGGCAGTGAGCGTGCATCCGGCCGACAGTGGGGAACACGGGGAAAATAATCTTCGCAAGGCTACCGGCGCTGAAATGTATGTATGTGTGTGTGTTTGTATGTATGTATATGTGTGTATGTATGTATGTGTGTGTCTGTACAATGTATATAAATATTTTATTTTTTACCATAGTGTTTTCTTTTTTTAATAAATAATAAATTACATACACACACAAACACACAGTACCTGCTCACAGCTCAGCATACACACAAAAAGCGTGCGGCACGTGCGTTTGCATAGGCACCCGCGCGTACGGCCGCACACTATAGCAGCAGTGCGCAAAGTGGGGGGCGGGAGATTGTGCTGGGGGGCGCGGGCAGTTGCAGAGGCATGCGCTCTTCCCCCAGGCATTTAAATTAAATGCCGGGGGATCGCATGAGGCCCTTGCAACTGTTTACTTACCGGGATACAGCCGTCTGTGTTGCGTCGCCATGTGACCTGACGTCACATGCCCACGCAGCGTCATCTGACGCGGATGAAGGTAGGCAGGGGAGCGCGAGAGCCGGGGGGCGCAGCACAAAAAGTTTGCGCTCCCCTGCACTATAGAACAGCCCTATGGCCTCGTTCAGGGTGGCAGAGACAGGAGGTGGAGACCGCGCGTCCGCGTATGCGTGCGTCTGTCTAGTGGGCGATGTGTGCTCATCATCCGCAGCAGACCTTTTCAAGCGTTCAGGAGGCGAGTCTACAGACCTGAGGTTAGGGATGGGTGTTGCTCCTCTCACTACACTTTCCCGAATGATTTCATTGGCTGCCGATGTAACAGTGACGCTGCTGCTGCAGCTTGAAAAAACAACTTGAGTTGTTTATGGAAACTGTCGCAGCGTCAACTCCGTACTTCGGAGACAATGAAAGCTGGTACCCTGACAACTGCTACTCAGTTGAAACACTTTGTTTCGAACGTGCGCTCGCGCACGTCGCGAAGACGGCACCCTGAACAAGGCCTTATGCAAACTGTAGCAAGCGTCAACTCCGTACTTTGGCGACACAGGGTAGCTTCTACCCTGACAACTGATATTTACTTTAAACACTTTGTTTCGAACGTGCGCGCGCATGTCGCGAAGCAGACTCCCTGAATGAGGTGAAGGTGAAGATACAAATAATAAACCAAACAAAATATTTACAATATGCTGAAATGCACATTTCTATATGTATTCATTATAGAGAGGGGGAACGTGCTAAATCAAATATGGTACCAACATCACAAAACAATAAGCAAAATGAGAATCCCAAATATTTCAGAAAAAATAAGTTGCAATAGGCAACGTTGAGGTTGCAGTGTTTTTGAATAGTAAGGGGGTAGGTAATTAAAAAAACTTCAAATCCTCTGACCAGTCGAAACCCCCCATAAACTCCAGTGGTTAGCCACTTTAGAGTATATTGAATTTTACCCTAATTATAAAAGGATTTAACAAGTATATTGAATGTTAACCTAATTATAATAGGATGCAACAATAAAAATGAATTTGAAATAAATACATTTAACAGTGTTTCCCCCACCCGGTGGGAGATTTGGCGATTACTACGTAGGTGGTGCATGATACTTGCTGGTAACAGAAGGGCTGAGTCGTCCGCCGGTGGTAGTGGGGACTGAGAAATATGCCTTCAGCTAGCCACAAACCTTGAAGAGAAAATACGCCGCCGTTGTGAAACTAGACAGAGATAATAGTCACTTCTCACATTTGGGGAGGGGGTCTCATGAAAATAACAAAACTTTAATGAAAATAAATATCTCGCCGAAACAAGTGAAGGTATGTACACGTGAAAATAAAAGAGGAATAAAAATGATCCCCAGACGGGAAGGTGCTTGGAGGAAAATTGGTAGTAGGAGGAATAAGCTCAATAGCTAATCAGTAGTCCTAACCAAACAACTACCAATTGACCAAATGGTCCGTGAACAGAGCCTGATGCCTACAAATAAGAACCCTGCACAGGTGTATAACCCACTGATGCAAAATACATATGGTGTGTAGTAACAACCGCAGCTGAAATATAGGATGGTATAGTGTGGCTACCACATAACATGAACACTGTGGGCACAGTTGGTAAGTATACCGGCTGAGAGTAAGTCAGAGATGAACGTGTGTGTGTAATGTAGTGGATGTATATTGCCTGTGATCGCCACACTGATCAAACTCCTGACAGGTAGGAAAAGATACAGCCGCAGCAAACAGTTACCAGCGAAAGCCGATACAAGAATACGTGCAAGAAAAAACGGATGCGCAAAACCAATAACAAAACAGTAGCAAAAAACAGGTTACCGTATCAGTAGTAATGACAAAACTCTCCCTGCAGCTGGCCCAAATCTCTCACCCAGAGAGAAAAAAGTCACACACGCCAGAAAAGGACCTAAAGCGCACAGGAGAGAAAAAACAAAAAACATAGTGTAATCTGTTTTGGTATAGAAAACCCTGCTAAATATAGGTAAACACTTAGGCCTCGTTCAGGGTGCTGGCTTCGGGGGCAGGGCGTGCTGACGTGCGTGCTGCCGTGAGCAACAAAGTATTCAATTTGAATACTTGTTGTCAGGGTAGCTACTGGCCTGCCTCCGAAGCCAGGAGTTGCTGCTGACGACAGCTTCAGTAAACGAAAATTTCGTTTCTTGGAGCTGAAGCAGCGTCACAGGGACCAAGGCAGCCAATGAAATCATTCTTCAGAATGATTTCATGACTGCAGCTTGGATACTTTACCCTGCATCTGTAGCCCCGCCCCCTCCCCAACGCTGAAAAGTTTGCTGGGGGATAATCACATGTCGCCCAGCAAACTCCCAGCACTGCCTGCCTCCCGCCCTCCCTCCGAGTCCTCAGCTGGCAGCCTGAACGAGCCCTTACAGAATAAAAGATCAATATGGGCAGTGATCATAAACTCAGATGAAATGGCCCGAGAACCCCTCCTTCAGGTATCAGCTGGGCTCATCTGCCAAACGCATTACTCCAAGAGATCCTCCTGTAATAATGGTCTCCCGAGACGGCACACTGCCTCAATGGCTTTTACACAGGGATATGCATCCAGATAAGGAACCAAACCAGGATGTACTAACGTCCCCATAGTAAGATCACACACCAGGCCGGAGGTATATGCAAACAGGAACGGTTTATTATTTTCACTGCACAGTAACAAGGCAGAGTTCTGCCCAATCCAGTCTCAGAGCTCACACTGAAAGATGGTCTCTGGACCTTCACTACAGTCCAAGGGCACCCGCAGCAGTCCCATCTCTTCCCTGCCTCCCTAGCAGAGGCAGAGGTATGGTCCACACTCACTCTCCCCCAGAGGGAAGAGGACTGGAGAAGTCCCAATAATCAGCCTCTCTAATATGTGACCTGCCTTCCTCAAGTGGGAGAAGGCACTACTGAATTTGGGGCGGCCCTGCACTTAAGTACTGCCAGGAGGAGGGCACCAGATCTGGCTCATGATTAGTCATGCCCAGGCCTGATGTCACCGCCTCCCGCCGTCACTCAAGTGCAGCAACTCGGAGGGGGAAACCCCATATCGACTACTGGCAGACGGATTGTACCAGTGCTTACTTCCAGGAGGGAAGCAGACTAGTAGCCACAGATGACATGGCTACATACATTTAAATTATAATAACTCCTTGAGAAATGTAATATGTATATCAAATATGCCTTGTAGTAAAGTTCTCCCCACTTTTATTACTCTTAATTATAAGTCACATCCGCCTTCCAGACGCATTTAGCGACAACACTGCAGGTTGCATAAAAATAACCCATTACCTGTGGTTGATCCTCCATTTTTTGTGCTGCTGCAGCTGTGCTTCGTCTCATACAGATTCTACCTGCTTAAATATAACTTAATTGATTAAGCAGAAAGTTGATGAATATATTTTATTCATATTTGCTTTTTACTTTTAATATCACTTGATGAGGTTGTATATTATGGTCAAAAGCAATGTTTTATCAATTTTGGTTTCACTACAAATTTTTCTAATAATGCTCCCCAGAAATTTTGCTCCCCAGGATCATTACTCTAACCACATTTTTAATATTGCATGCTATTTTTTTTTTCTATTTGAAGAGATTCTAGAATATAACTGCATTTTTTTTTTATAAAGATCTTTACATGCTTTGCAATTATTGCATATGAAAACCCATTTGATTCATCGCTGTTGTTTTGTAGAATTAAATAAAATGATCTTTTTTAGTTTTAACCTTAGGATGTCCTTCAATTATACTTTAGGTTCTTTTTCAAAAGTAGCCAGAATCTGGTATTTCTCTAATGGGTTTTTTCTTTTTTTCTTTTTCTGCTGTATTCTTTAGGCCGCGCTTATAGTCCTGGCAACGCGACGTTGCTTCAAAACAAGTTTACTTAAGCTTTCGCGTGTGCCTATATTAGGAGTGACGGCTTTGTCACGATCGCTGGAAGTCAATGAAAATTGATTTTTCGGCAACCGCCGCGTGATGCCAGAGCGTTTCAGCCAATGAGGGCGAACCGCTCATGGCCACAACCCCTCACATGCCCCCCGGTCGCCGTATTTTGCCTCCTACACTATAGGCAAAAACGCTGCTACAACAGCAACGGATGACATCACAACATCGCGTCGCCGTAGCCAGGACTATAAGCGCGGCCTTACTGCGGTGGTGGGGAAACACAATGCTGGGAGATATTCCTGTGACATTATGGGATGTTGTTTACTTCTGGAATTGGGGCAGTGACCAACAAAAGAGTGCCGGATGGTCAGGAAAGGGAGCTAACAAAAGCATGGGAGTCTTACAATTTACCAGCACTGAGGACATTGGCTGCAAACTAAAAGACTGCTAGACGATTTCACAGGAATGTGAGGTTTGTGAATAATCAAAGAACATAGTATTTTACATAGATGTGTCCAAGTTCTACTTTTGCTAAAATCTAATAGCTGAAATACTCATAAATGTATTTACATTAATCCAGAGAGAGGCACAAATACCCCAGTGGCACTTTAACCAATTACGACTCTCTAGAGAGAATAAAAACCCTTGTATCTCAAGTAAATGACAATCAGTTCACTCCCTGGATCAGTGCTTTGCTTATATTTCAACTAGTTACACATATCCATGTACTTTGATTTGAAAAAAAAAAAAAAAGATATTCAATCTTTTCTAAAACGTACTGTGTATTTACTATATCTGTTGTAAAAGTATCGAAGGAAAGGAAATTGTAAATATTCACTGCCTTACTGTTAAGAACCAATATACCTAATTTTTCATGTATGAACCCATGTAAATTATCCTGCACTTGGAGTGAGTAGTTGTTGAAAGTTTCCTGTATCAACCTTTTAATGAATTGAAAATAGTAATCATATGACCTCTTAAAACACCTCTCTTTTAAAGATAATCCTAATTTAAATAGTCTTTCATTGTTAATCAGACTTTTCATGTCCTTTATTAGTTTGGTGACTCTTCTTTGCCCTTTTCCAGTTCTGTAATGGACTGGACTGCTATCAGCTAGTAGAAAAAACTATTTATTGGCACATTGAAAGCAGCAAGGGAAAAAAACTCTTATGCGTTTCACATAAACAACTGCACTTTATCAAAATGTACTCTTTAATAAAGCGCAGTTGTTTGCGTGAAACGCGTAAGAGGTTTTTTTCCCTTGCTGCTTTCAATGTACCAATAAATAGTTTTTTTCTACTAGTTGATAGCAGTCCAGTTCATTTTCTACCCGCAAGTAGATGCATCGCCTCACGAATTTTTCTCATATTAACTCGCTTTCGGCAGGAGCACGCTGACAGTTTCAAGAGGATCCACACGACAATGCAGTAAGTAAAAAACCTTTAATACAAAGTATCACTCAAATGTGTACCACCATGCTATTATGTTGCAGAGTTAATAGATTTGTGAAACAAGGTGAATAAAGTGCACAGCTACAATCAATCACGTGGGTGGGGTGATAATAAAGTGATGATGAAAATTAAATAATACGTGACCTGGTGGACACTGATAGGGGAGCGTCTGCAGCCGTGGGAACAGGGGTGGCTCAAATCACCCCCTACAACTAGACAGAAAACACAAAAACGCAGCACACAACGCTCATAGTGCATTAAAAGAAATATTATTCCAGTCAAACAGTACAGGTAAGTATTATGCGTACATCAAGGGAGAGAAAAAACAGCATGTCAGGGGTTAATGTTACCCATGCGCCAACCGGATTTCCAAGCAGGATATCGTCTGTTGTTTAAACAGTTTCCAGCCTCTGGGCCTTACGATCCATACACGAAGTCAGTAGAGCCTCAGTGGTCCCACTATTGGAGGTAGAAGTCCCAGAAGACTCGTTAGTAATGAGGATGGTGATTCTGTTGGTTGAGTTAGTCTCTCACGGTGGCTTGGTGCACACTCGCAGCCCTCCGATCCTCTGCTTCCGGATCTCTGACGTCACTCCGTGGCGACACCGTAACTCGCGTCGCGATTTCCTCACTAGTTGAGGGGATGTACCAGCAGTGGTAGGATGAAGTGTCCAAACTGAATATCGCATAAAAGTCCTTTCCAACGCGTTTCGAAACCAAAGTTTTCTTCATCAGGGAATAACAAATACTAATTCATAAGGCATTGAAATACCCCACGCTCAAACCTCATTGGCCCGCGGCTCGGGTCCTCCAGCCAATACAGTGAGAGCGGGGAGGAGTCAATGACCCCATGACCTTACTCATTGTACCAATGGGGGCAACAATGACAACATGCAATCTTTATTCAAAAAAACATTGAAGTAAACACTTTAAAATAAACTAAGCGGAATAACGCTAGAATGGAAAAGAATGGAAAAGAGAAAAGGAGGTTAATACATAAAATGTTAAACACAAAAACAAACTATATAGAAAAACACTTTTAAATAAAATACATATAAAAATTGGAATTATCGATTCTTGAAAGAGAAGCACGGAAAACTAAAATATAATAAAATATACAAAGAAATAAAAGGATATTGCAATAAAGCACAAATTTACCAGAGAATGATTCCAACTCCTCATGTAAACAAAAGTATTTTAGTATAAGGACCAAATATCGATATCCTCATTGAGACCCCCTGGATACAAGGTATTGAGCCTATGTATCCAGAAGGTATCCTGCATGGACAGTTTTTTTAACCCTATCCCCACCCCTTCTATTTCTAGGGACATACTTAAGGCCCTTAAAAAGGAGTGATGATGGGTCCTTGTTATGATGCAGAGCATAATGTCTAGAAAGACTATGTTTAACAAAGCCAATTTTTATATTGCGTATATGTTCTTGAATACGCACTTTTAGAGGGCGCTTTGTGCAGCCCACATACTGTGAGCCGCATGGACATTCTATTGTCTGTGACCTCAAAAACCTCTCCAGTGGAATTACACGTATATGATTTTTTATTTGGATGGAGATGTTTGCAGACTGAGCATTTTCCACATTGAAAATTTCCCACCGGTTTGGTGTTATGCCATAAATTTCCCCCCCAAACAATTTTCTCTAATGTTGATATCACTAGGGGATAAAGTACTCTTAAGATTTTTGGCTTTCCTATATATAAATTTTGGAAATTTTGAAATATGAGCCCCCAGAATCGGGTCATTCGATAGGATAGCCCAATGTTTTTTAACAATTCTCTCTATTTGCATTGTCATGGAGTTGAAATTAGTAATAAAAGAAACATTACATTTCCCCTCATTATCATTTTGATTCTTTGGTCTTATCTTGGGGACTAGCATCTGACTTCTGTCTAATTTTCTCACCCTTTCAAAGTCACTATTTCGTTTTTGCAGAGAGTATCCTCTCTCCAGAAATCTAGTACGAAGATCATTGGCCTGCACTTCAAAGTCCTCCTCTGAACTGCAGTTCTTTTTTAACCTATAGAACTGTCCACCCGGAATATTTTGGATCCAAGTTTTTTTATGATTGCTAGTAGCTAACAGTAAGTTGTTAGTGTCCACATCCTTAAAATGTGGTTTTTTTATCAACTTCCCTTCATCTGTAGCTATCAACTTCAAATCCAGAAAACTAATTTCCTTCTTATTTTCCAGATAAGTGAAGGATACATTTCTTGTGTTATTATTAATATACTGTATGAAGTAGTCTACAGAGCATTGATCCCCATCTCATACGCACAGTATGTCGTCTATGAAACAACGCCAAATGATGATGTTTGGTCTAAATGGGTTATTATTCAAAATATGATGAAACTCCCATTCTCCCATGTACAGGTTTGCGAAACTGAAGGCAAATCTTGTGCCCATAGCAGTTCCGCAAACCTGCAGGAAGAATTCGTCCAGAAACATAAAGTAATTCTTATTGTTTTATGTTTTATGTTTTTAGAATGAACAACCAATGGCACAGCTTGTAGGACATACAAAAGACCCCTCATGGGTGCCCAGGTTATCGCCTGATGAAGTATATTGATTATACGAAACGCGTTGTGAATTGTGTAACCAGCTTCCCTATCCCTTGGGGGCTGGCATACACTCTAGTGTACCTATTCCGGTAGTGATTCCCAAACCAAACCGGCATCTGCAGACGGCTTTAGGGGGCCTTTTTCCACACATGCGCACTTAGACTGCACACCACGCCAACAGCCACATACACGCGGAGGCAACCCTGCAGTGAGTGCCACGGAGCTAGTCCCAGCACGCGGGACAGCCACGAGAGGATTTCAAATCGCCCCTTTGCCTGACCAGCAGTGAAGCCGATCGGCTGAGGATTTCACTTGACCTGGACACGTACTAACTTTTAATTATATGTAAGTTTCTACATTTTTTGTTGTTTAATACACAATATTATACTCTCACCTTGGTGCGCTCCTGTGCTTTCTTTTTTGGTTGTCTGGTTCGCCGACCGAGTGATCCATCAGAGTTCATCTTTGAAGTGGGGGGATACATTTCAAGCTACAGGAGCTGCAAGAGGAAGGAGAATAATTACTTTCTGTCATCATAAGAAGCAAGAGCACGGACTGAACATTCTTTTATTCTGCTTCATAGATTGACCCATTTAGTTTCTAAGTAGTTTGCTTATTGTTGCTACCAAAATGTATATTAAAACCTCATCTCCACTTTGGTCTCGTCTGTCCAAAGGACATTATTCCAGAAGTCTTGTGGTTTGTTCAGATGCAACTTTGCAAACCTAAGCCGTGCTACTATGTTCTTTTTAGAGAGAAGAGGCTTTCTCCTGGCAACCCTTCCAAACAAACCATACTTGTTCAGTCTTTTTCTAATTGTATGGTCATGGACCTTAACATTTAACATGCTAACTGAGGCCTGTAGAGTCTGAGATGTAACTCTTGGGTTTTTTGCAATTTCTCTGAGCATTGCACGGTCTGACATAGGGGTGAATTTGCTGGGATGTCCACTCCTGGGAAGATTGGCAACTGTCTTGAATGTTTTCCACTTTTTAATAATGTTTCTCACTGTAGAATGGTGGACTTTAAATTGTTTGGAAATAGCCTTATATCCCTTCCCAGATTGATGGGCAGCAAAAATTGCTTCCCTAAGATGATTGCTGATGTCTTTCCTCCTTGGCATTGTGTTAACACACACCTGAATGCTCCAGACCAGCAAACTGCTAAAACTTCAGCTTTTATAGAGGTAGTCACACTTGCTGATGATCAATTAATCAAGGGCATTTGATTAGCAGCACCTCTCTGCTACTTAGCATCTTAATTCCTCTGGAAGCAGTAAGGGTGTACTTACTTTTCACACATTGCTTCTCCATTTTGGCTTTATTTTTGTTAAATAAATCATGACACGGTGTCATATGTCACCGTTGTTCATCTGATGTTTTATTTACCTAATTTTAAGACCTGCTAAGGAACAGTTGATTGTTATTATGTCCTGATATGTAAAACCATAGAATTCAAAGAGAGTATACTTTTTTTTCACACAACTGTAACTAATGACCTCCATGCTGCCAAAGACAGAGGTCATTAAACGTTGCTCATACTACTTGACCTCTCTGCAGCATTTGACACTGTGGACCACCCTCTTCTCCTTCACATTCTCCATACTCTTGGTATTCGTAACAAAGCTCTATCCTGGATCTCCTCCTACATCTCCCATCGTACTTTAAGTGTCTCTTTTGCTAACACCTCCTCCTCCCTCTATCGATCTCACTGTGGGGGTACCCTCTTCTCTTTTCTCTGTACACACTTTCTCTAGGTGACCTAATCACATCTCTTGGGTTTAATTATCACCTCTATGCTGATGACACACAAATTTACTTTTCAACCCCTGGCCTTACACCAGCTGTACAGACAAAAGTTGCTGAAGGTCTCTGGGCTATATCATCCTGGATAGCCCTCCGCCGACTTAAACTTAAAATGGCAAAAACAGAGTGTCACGGTAACTTATGACAAGGTATAATATACACCAAAATAACTGTGTTGAACTGAACGAGTCTTAGATATAATAAAGTATATTTATTCCTTAGATAGGTGAACACAACAAGATAGTACAATTAACAGACAAGAAGGTAACACTTACTTAGGGGTTGGAATGAAGAATTAGTAAAATAGCAATTCTCCAGCAATCAGGTATCAATCAAGATGTAACAAGAAGACAAAGACTGTAGGGTTGACAACAGTTTATATATCTTTTCAACCCTATTCTTACTATTGAGTGCAGGCTATTGGAGAACAATTGCCTGCACCCAATCTCTAACGTGGGAACATTGTTAACCCATGCCCCCCAGCTAGGTGGCACATGCGTACTGGGACCCTGGGGGTCTCATTGCTGTAGCCCCACACCCAAGTCAGGGGCGCCGGGCAGTCTACCAGATGGGGTATCTGGCAGGATATTCTTTGTTTGTAGGTGTGAGTTATGGCACCTACAAACCACTCCAGCTTTACGCTTCTCCGCCGTCATGTAAACAGTTAGGAAGGCTCAGTCGTTGATCAGGGGCCTGGTTCTTAGACATTAGGTCGCCCCCCTTACCATTTGCATTCCTCAGTGGGCAGGAATCTTCGCGGGCTTTTGTCCCCGCTTTGAAACACAGTATAGTTTTGAATATACAGACATATTAAAATGACCGGTTCTGTTGGGTCCAGTGGGTCGAAATGACCCAGTTCTTCATGCCGGAACTGACTCACCATAGTGGCCAAGTTTCATCCCGCTGCGACCTACAGAACTGGAAATATGCAAATACAAGTTAAACTGTTTATTTCTTTATTATAAATTTCTCCGCTGTAAAATAAATCTCAGTTTTTCACTTATTCCCCATTGAAAAAAATGGGCTCCGGTGCCATAGACTTTCAATGGTGAAAATCCGCCATTGGCGCCTATGGGGTTCGCCGCCATAGACTTACAATGGGGCCCGCCGCCGTTGAAGTCTATGGGACGTCTCCGCCATAGCCGGTCAATGGGAAGTCGCCGCCATTGATGCCTATGGGAAAACTCACGGTTCTTGACGGTGGTCCATACTCTGTCGGGTTGGTCGGAGAGGGTCAGGAATGGGCCTGCAGCCATGCCGGAACAGTGACTGTAGGTACCCCAAACCCGGCCCTCTGGCTCCTCCAGAACCGGAGATATGGACTTACACTTTTCAGGGTTTTGGACTTAGTCGTTTTCTCGCGCCGCTCGCCGCCATTGAAGCCTATGGCGCGACCCGCTTGGCCAGCGCGACCCTTTCTGGGGGTCCTGGATTCTTGGACCCGGTGGTGGTCAAGTGAGGGGAGGTGTAGGGACAAAAAGAATTTTATTCCTGGGTGCCCTAGAACCTAAGATTCCCATGCCACTTATCGTTGACCTTGAACTAATCGCGATGAAAGCTCTTTTTTAGACAATGTTTCCGCTTTGCGGTTTTGCGGTTTGGACGGCTGCCAACCTGTTCCCTGAGATCGCCGTCGAGGAATCTCCATTGAAGTCAATGGGCCCATTGACTTAAAATGGGAAACCGCCACTCCTCCTCTCGGACGCCTCCTGCTGGTCTTCGAGGGAAACAGGTCCAAAACCGCTAGATCTGCCATTGAAGTGAATGGAGCTCCAATGGCGACCTATGGGATTCTGCAAAATGGTGCCTGAAAAGGCGGGAAAATTAAACAAAGGGCTATAATCACTTCCTAACTATTAACCCTTGTCCTCCCGGATGGATCCCAGTGTGTGTGGTGCAGACACTTACATGGTGACAATACACTATAACAGGGGAACACACATTTTCATGTTGCAGCAAGGTAAAAACAACATTCCTGGACCACAGTCCAGTTAACCCCTTGCCTCCCTGGTGAGGTCAGGGGGTGAAGGGTGAAAATTATCTAGAAGCGCAAATCATGTGGAAAATAAAGAAAGACAACAAACTTATGGTGCAGTATTGTGTGAACTTTGTGTGATAAATGGCTGTGGTTAGGTGCTCAGAATACTCACAAACGTGAGAAGAACGCAGGCATATAAAGGTATCTTTAACCCATGGGATGAGGCCAATTAGTAGAATAGGAACCGCACTGCTAATCAGGTATACTGTAGCGCTCTGGTACACTTGCGGCCCCTTAGAAATGAAATGAACTGGACATAGTGCAGACTGTACATAGAATATTTATAAAAACAAGCAAAATCCAATCAACTCACATGGTGATGGAAAGAAACAAGCGTGTAGATCACAAAGTGGATCTCTGCAAGACCGGGAGAGTGGTATCTCTGCTTTTCCTCTGTTCAGCTATGCGTGTCACGGATGCGTCTCACCGAGGACCGGAAGTGACGTCATCCGCTCTCAGAGGCTCCGGTTTCGTCTCAGGGCATCACTCTACGCGTTTCACCTTGTAGGTTTCTTCAGGAGTGATTTTCCATAGTGTGTGAGCAACTTATATACTCTAATCTCTACTCTCATAGGTGGGGAGTGAATTGGATAATGGAGCACATTTAATTGAGATGGCCAAATGCTGCTGATATAGACAATTAATATATCTAGGTAAAGGCAATCAGTATATCTAAATAGATGCAGGTAATACAGGTTAAAACATTTAATATATGAGTACTTGATTAAAAACATGTTTATACATAAGATAAAAATGGCATTAAATAGCCATTGGTGGATAGCCTAAGCTATAGGCAAAATTAAATCTGTTGCATCTGACATATGCACAGACCCAAAAATCCTAAGGATATGAAGACTTTTATTACTATCCCTAAAAAGGCTAAAATAAATAAAATACATAAAATTGACGCAAATTAAGTAGAAGGAACAAAATCTAATGGAAAGAACAAAGATGAAACATAATTAATGGATGAGACAAAAACCATAATAGTAATGATGTTTATATATATTATAAAAATGGTTTAAGATCAAAATCCAAATTTAAACCTGAGGGTGCCAATGTATTTAGCTCAAACATCCAAAATGATTCCCTTTTAAGAAGGGCTGTATTCCTATTACCACCCCTCCAATGGGGCATAACTTGCTCAATCGCTTTGAATGTTAACCCTTTAGGGTCTGAGTTGTGCATCAATAAAAAGTGATTAGAAACACTGTGTGTTGTTAATTTTCTTTTAATATTGCTAATGTGTTCTAATATTCTAGTTATAAGGGGGCGGATAGTTTTACCAATATACTGTAACCCACATGTGCATTCAATAAGATACATGACAAAATTTGATCTACAATTCAAATGTTGTTGAATGTTATATTTTTTATGTGTCACATGTGATTGAAAACTATTAATATCCTTAGAGCTGAATTTACATGAGGTGCACATTCTACAGGTATAAAATCCCTTAGGGGGATCTAGCCAACCGGAGCGAGTATGTACAGGATCCTTTCTAAGGGCACTGGGGGCTACAATGCTTTTAATATTGGGAGCTTTTTTATACACCATTTTAACTCTTTCAGGTAAGTGTTGCCCTAGAATAGGGTCATTTTTTAAAACAGACCAATGGGAATTCAAAATGTTGTTAATCTTATATGCATCCCTATTGTACTGCGTGATGAATGGTACATGTATCACATCACTTCGTGCATTTTTGGCTGCGGGGATAAGCATGGTTTCCCTTGGTGTATTTGTTGCCCTAAACCAAGCTTTTTTGACTACATCATCCTTGTATTTTCTCTCAGCAAACTTCCTGGTCAATACCATAGATTGTTCTTTGAATATTGTATTGTCAGAACAATTTCTTTTAATTCTACGGTATTGTCCGTAGGGTATGTTTGCAATCCACTTGTTTAGATGACAGCTGGATTGCAAAATATAGTTATTTGCATCAACTTCTTTAAAGAAGTTTTTTGTTTTGATGCTATTACCCTCCAGATATATGGTAAGATCCAAGAAGTTTATACTAGAGGAACTTATGGAAGAAGTGAATTTAAGATTCAATTCATTATTGTTGAGGTACAGGAGGAATAGATCCAAGTCCTCTGATGTACCCTTCCATATAAAGATGATGTCATCTATATAGCGCCGCCATGTGACCAGATTTGCGTCCAGACCTATCCAAGACCATATGTAGTGATCTTCCCACATGGCCATCAACAGATTGGCATAGCTGGGTGCAAATTTGGTCCCCATGGCGGTCCCACACAGCTGCAAATAGAACTCTTCACAAAACCAGAAAAAGTTTTTCTTCAGGACAAATTCAATACAAGTTATCAAAAAATCAATTTGAACTTTTGGAATAGTACCTTCCTGTTCTAGGAAATACTTAACAGCTCTACATCCATCTTTGTGTCTAATTGATGTATATAGTGCTGTAACATCAGTTGTGACCAATAGGTAGTGTTCTTGCCATTGGATATCTCTAAGAGCTAGAATTACATCTGTTGTATCCTTTAAATAGGATTTTTGCTTCTTAACAATATTCTGTAGAATTGGATAGCTTTCTACAGAATATTGTTAAGAAGCAAAAATCCTATTTAAAGGATACAACATATGTAATTCTAGCTCTTAGAGATATCCAATGGCAAGAACACTACCTATTGGTCACAACTGATGTTACAGCACTATATACATCAATTAGACACAAAGATGGATGTAGAGCTGTTAAGTATTTCCTAGAACAGGAAGGTACTATTCCAAAAGTTCAAATTGATTTTTTGATAACTTGTATTGAATTTGTCCTGAAGAAAAACTTTTTCTGGTTTTGTGAAGAGTTCTATTTGCAGCTGTGTGGGACCGCCATGGGGACCAAATTTGCACCCAGCTATGCCAATCTGTTGATGGCCATGTGGGAAGATCACTACATATGGTCTTGGATAGGTCTGGACGCAAATCTGGTCACATGGCGGCGCTATATAGATGACATCATCTTTATATGGAAGGGTACATCAGAGGACTTGGATCTATTCCTCCTGTACCTCAACAATAATGAATTGAATCTTAAATTCACTTCTTCCATAAGTTCCTCTAGTATAAACTTCTTGGATCTTACCATATATCTGGAGGGTAATAGCATCAAAACAAAAAACTTCTTTAAAGAAGTTGATGCAAATAACTATATTTTGCAATCCAGCTGTCATCTAAACAAGTGGATTGCAAACATACCCTACGGACAATACCGTAGAATTAAAAGAAATTGTTCTGACAATACAATATTCAAAGAACAATCTATGGTATTGACCAGGAAGTTTGCTGAGAGAAAATACAAGGATGATGTAGTCAAAAAAGCTTGGTTTAGGGCAACAAATACACCAAGGGAAACCATGCTTATCCCCGCAGCCAAAAATGCACGAAGTGATGTGATACATGTACCATTCATCACGCAGTACAATAGGGATGCATATAAGATTAACAACATTTTGAATTCCCATTGGTCTGTTTTAAAAAATGACCCTATTCTAGGGCAACACTTACCTGAAAGAGTTAAAATGGTGTATAAAAAAGCTCCCAATATTAAAATCATTGTAGCCCCCAGTGCCCTTAGAAAGGGTCCTGTACATACTCGCTCCGGTTGGCTAGATCCCCCTAAGGGATTTTATACCTGTAGAATGTGCACCTCATGTAAATTCAGCTCTAAGGATATTAATAGTTTTCAATCACATGTGACACATAAAAAATATAACATTCAACAACATTTGAATTGTAGATCAAATTTTGTCATTTATCTTATTGAATGCACATGTGGGTTACAGTATATTGGTAAAACTATCCGCCCCCTTAGAACTAGAATATTAGAACACATTAGCAATATTAAAAGAAAATTAACAACACACAGTGTTTCTAATCACTTTTTATTGATGCACAACTCAGACCCTAAAGGGTTAACATTCAAAGCGATTGAGCAAGTTATGCCCCATTGGAGGGGTGGTAATAGGAATACAGCCCTTCTTAAAAGGGAATCATTTTGGATGTTTGAGCTAAATACATTGGCACCCTCAGGTTTAATTTGGATTTTGATCTTAAACCATTTTTATAATATATATAAACATCATTACTATTATGGTTTTTGTCTCATCCATTAATTACTGCACCGACACACTTTATTCGAGCAAATGCCCGATTTGTACCTGGCAGATACTTGGAATCCGCCGCTGCTCACCTCTTGCATGCTGCGTTGCGTTTGCCTTCCCAGCCACGGTTCATGCCTGGCTGACGGGGGATCTGATCTGTTAAATGATAACCAGAAGAATTTACTAGGCGGCAATGTTTCGTTTGTCCACCAGATGGCATAAACTCATGATAACCAGAAGAATTTACTAGGCGGCAATGTTTCGTTTGTCCACCAGATGGCATAAACTCATGACTTAAGTAATGTGTGGACTTTGCAAGTTGTTTCGTTTACTATACCAAAAAAGATACTTTATCCCAGTACAGTATGCTACAGTATTGTAACTTGTCCTTGAGACTGAAGGAAGAGTTGCAAAAAATGTATCAATTTAGGCTTTACATACAGTACTGTATTAAATAAAGACAAAGATCATTTTCGCTTACACTATTCTACAGAGACATGAGTGTTCAAGTGGAGCCCGCTTTCCAAAAACCTGACAGAAGTTATGCTTATTTGATATGGGCCGCTATTAATGCAACAGAGGATAAGATGGCAACAGTTGTTCAAATTTATCAGTATTTTATCGAAAATTATGACTTTTACAGATTTTCGCCAACTCCTCATTTGTGGAAGCGCGCAATAAGGAAAAGGTTATGTAGTGACCCCTGTTTTCACCGTATTGAGCCCCAATTTGTTGGAGGGTATTGGTGTGTGGCACCGGGTTTTTCCCGTATCTATGATAATGGAGGCGGCAAAAGGCGAAGGGTCGTGTTAAAACGAAATAAGAAGCGACAGTCCCTGCCAAGCAATGCGCCAGAACCAGAACCAGAACCAGCAGCAGCACCAGCTTATCATGATGCCCTCGCCATCGGTGACAACCCTGAGATGGATTTCGCAGCCAGTTTTGATGAAGCTTGCATGTACCTAAGCGATTTCCCGCTGACTACAGGTGGGCTAGTCCCTCTGCAAACTATCGACGTGGGTGATGATGAAAGCTGGACTGGAAGTGGGCCGGCGCCGGCGCAAGCTGAATGGGAAATTCAGTAATACAGTATGGTGAGTACTATTATTTTGGTGGGGCTGGCTGGGTACTTCTTTAGGGGTCTGACCATTACTGTACATTAAAACTTTTCATTTTGTTTTTCCTCAGAAAAGAAAACGGCTAATGGGGGGATTTCGATGCATAATATTGTGCTGTACAGTACAGTATGCTGATGTTTTCCAGCCGAACAGTATACTGTGTAATAAACCCGAATAAATAAAACTATGCATTTATTCTACAGTACATGTTCAGTAAATTACTGCACATACTGTACTGGGGGCGAGATGTGTTTGCAGCAGAGAGAGATTTAATAATATTGTACAGTGAGCAGGGGGTTCCCTGAGCCAGAAATTAATGCTCAGGGAACCCCCCCCCCCCCTGCTCCTGATCAATATTATTAAAAAAATACACACAGCAGCCGCCAAACAATAAATAAATAAATGACAATAAATACATTTGAAATACATTTTTATTGATAGTGTAGATGTGCAGGGGGTCTCCGGAGCTGAACCGCGTTGGTTTTAGGTCTGGGGACCCCGTGCCCCCCGAGATACAGGCCCCTTTAGGGGGTGCCGGTATCCCTCTGCGTTTAAAGGTCCCGATCACGTGACCGCGGCCTGTAAACCAAGCAGAGCAGAGGGATACCGGCACCCCCTAAAGGGGCCTGTATCTCGGGGGGCACGGGGTCCCCAGACCTGAAACCTGTGCGCTTCTGCTCTGGAGACCCTCTGCACATGTACACTATCAATAAAACACATACAATATACAGTATAAATAAACACTCGTTCTTTACCTTAGCGTCTATGCGCTATGGTAAAGAAGCATTATTTTAATAATATTGTAAAGTGAGCAGGGGGTTCCCTGAGCCAGAAATTAATGCTCAGGGAACCCCCCCCCCCTGCTCCTGATCAATATTATTAAAAATACGGAAAATGCTGCGTCATTACCATAGCGGATAGCCGCTAAGGCAATGAAGGGGTTAACCCACCGTGCCCGCTTTATTGTGTGTAGTGGGGATGGGTGAGGGGGGTATTTGGCCCTTGGAGTGAGTTTAGGACTTGCGGGAGGGGGGGGGGGTTGCGGGTGCACTTAACCCCTTCACGACCGTAGCAGTTAATACCGCTACGGTCATGAAGGGATTAAGCCCTCCCGCTACCCCACCCCCCCCCGCAAGCCCTCCCCAACCATCGTTGGGGCGAATACCCCATTCACCCACCCTCCCGCAACCCACAACAATAAAATACACACAGCAGCCGCCAAAAAATAAATAAATAAATGACAATAAATACATTTGAAATACATTTTTATTGATAGTGTAGATGTGCAGGGGGTCTCCGGAGCTGAACCGCGTTGGTTTTAGGTCTGGGGACCCCGTGCCCCCCGAGATACAGGCCCCTTTAGGGGGTGCCGGTATCCCTCTGCGTTTAAAGGTCCCGATCACGTGACCGCGGCCTGTAAACCAAGCAGAGCAGAGGGATACCGGCACCCCCTAAAGGGGCCTGTATCTCGGGGGGCACGGGGTCCCCAGACCTGAAACCTGTGCGCTTCTGCTCTGGAGACCCTCTGCACATGTACACTATCAATAAAAATGTATTTCAAATGTATTTATTGTCATTTATTTATTTATTTATTTATTTAGATTTATTTATTAATTGTGCTGCTGCTGCAGCAAGTCGTAAACTCACACCAAGGGCCAAACACCCCCCTCACCCCCAATAAAAAAAATTCACTAGGGAACGACACACACTGTCAACCCTAAACATGAAAAGGATAGTGACTCAAAAAACACTAGGGAGAATCAAAGTGAATCACAATAGGTTACTGGGTTCAAAGGCACCTACTGTATACAACGCTAAGGATAATGCACACTACACACCAAAAGGTAGACTTGTCAAAGTATAAATGACAGTCTCAAAGCATCACACATCTGCATTAGCATACAGTAATATAACCAATGCCTACAGCACAAATCATGTGTAGGAAAGGTGGTAAGGTGGAATGAAATCCCTAGATGTGTAGAGCAATGAAGTTAATGAATAGCATACAGTATAAAACATAACATTACAATCCACACAGTACATTGCATTTACAGTACATTGTATACTGTAAATGATGCATAGCATTAAATCTATGCACCATATACAGTACTGTACATTCTGCAAATGAATGTTAACAATATAATTGCAAGCTACTCTACCAGTAAATACAAACACTTCCAAACAAGTCAACTACAGTATTTTAACCAATCAAGTAAACCAAAATCAATATATACTGTAAGTACCAACCAGAAAAGACAATTTAAAACCAAACTAACCCTTACAATACCAAGGATTACATCTATCTAATTGTAAAAAACCTTATACATTATACACAGCATTGTTTAAAGCCCCCCCCCCCTAATGTTTCTGTTAAGCAGATTACACTGAAGGGACAGAGATATAAAGGCCTAAAGCCCCTTCCCCCCCTAATGTTTGTGTTAAACAGATTACAATGAAGGGAGAGAGATATAAAGGCCTAAAGCCCCTTCCCCCCTAATGTTTCTGTTAAGCAGATTACACTGAAGGGAGAGAGATATAAAGGCCTAAAGCCCCTTCCCCCCTAATGTTTGTGTTAAACAGATTACAATGAAGGGAGAGAGATATAAAGGCCTAAAGCCTTACCTGCATTGGTAAACCCTCCCTGCATTGGTAAACCCTCCCTGCATTGATGTCGTGCAGTGTACAGTATGTAAATGTGGGGAGGGGGGGGGCCCAATGTGCATAATGTACTGTGAGGTCTAACCACCCTCACCCCCTACCCACATACTGTACCGTTACCCCCCCCCCCCCATCCTGGCCATGGCCCCTCACGCACAGCAGCTCCACAATTAATAAATAAATCTAAATAAATACATGAAGAGAAATAAATATATACTTTATATATAAATGTGAGTTTATAAATAAAATAAAGAATATTATTTCTAGGGGCCCTAGAACAGAAGTTCCCACGCCAATTTCGCGCTCATTGCTCTTTTTTTGCTCTTTTTTTACAATGTTGCTGGTCTTGCGGCTTTGCAGTCTGCAAGCAAAAAGCGCAAAGTGTATGAAGTCTGGGTGAGCGCTTTCCACATTTGATGCCTACGGCACCTTCCCATTTCTACACACTTCAATACCTGCACAGTTGGTAGCGCTTTCCATCCCAGCTACCATTCTGGATATTCACCTCTCACAGGCCATTCTTGCCCGAGTCTGTCCTATCAGACAGGGGCATTAACCTGTATCCACACCACCTGGACAATTTCTCTCTGTCAGAGACTTGTGCTATTTATTTTATATATTTTTGTGTAATTATTCATGCAATTTTATGCTCATTTCATATGTGGTTTTCAACATAAAGTGGCTGCTGGGCCTGATCCTAACTCATATAGCGCTTCCCTGTTTGTTTGTTTATTGCAAGCAAAAAGCAGTTTGTAGTACTGAGTGTGAGATAAATTACTGTATTTATCAGTGTTGATCAAAGAGAGTTGATCAGAAGGATTCCCCTTATATACAGTACGTAGAATTAATAAAATTGTATTATTTTCCGATATCCGCAGTGATTCTGGTCAACCTGACAGATTTTTAGTAATACAGTATACTGTACTGCAAGACCATGTGTTGTCTACCTTTTACTACAGTATACTGTACTGTATGAATGACAATAGAGTGCTGTATACTTTATAAGGGGAATCCTTCTGATCAACTCTCTTTGATCAATACTGATAAATACAGTATCATATATATACCCCTTTAGCACCTGTCGTTCCATCCTATGCACCCATTTACTGTACAATGGTGATTGCGGTCGTATTCACGTACTTTATGTGAGATAAATTAACCAGTTCTTTTATTGCTGAAGTCGCCACAAAATACTTTTATTTACAAATACAGTACAATACAATGGTGAAACTTTTCAAGTTAACAGCAATTCAAAACATCAACACACAATAATACATACTTTACAGTACTGTATAGTATACTGTACTAGTATATTTGGGCCTTGTCTTTGGGGGTTTATTCATGCAATTATTAGGGTGACCTGGCGTTGGAAATACTGTACAATCCTACAGCTACACCACCCACCCCCTCCCTTAGAGTTTTTAATCCCTCCCTGGCCAAGCATCAATCGTCTGGCTAATCCAATCCAAGCCATTGTTTTGTTAATCTGGCCCTGGGCTGTTCAGAACAGCCACTGCTTCTAAATTACTGAAAATATACAGGATAAATATACAGTGATGTTAAATAATCCTTTCTGTGGGTCTGAGAGGGTTGAAAGTCACCAGGTCCTCATACAGTAGAGTACATTCTCGAATACCTTTAGAATAAAAATACAGTATATATAAATATACAGTATAAATATTGCACAGTATACTGTAATGTTAAATAACCCATCCTGTTCTTTTTCCCTTCATACTGTAACAGTATCCTCATTGTGTCTGCGGTACAGTAGTTCATTGAGAGAGGAGAGGTTTTGTGTACATCATTACTGCTGTTTATATACTGTACATTTGACTGCACAAGCAGATTTGACAAACACAAGGCCCCCCCTCCCCCCTGGTGCACCCTTTTTCCTGGAACGACAAGAAAACAAAAACTTTGTTCAGTTACTGTACTGTACTGTGTGTGCGTACTGTATTATGGTAGAACTACTGTACAGTAGGTGGCTGGTGCAGCTTTCTCTGGAAAGAAAAAAATGGAGCAGTTAGTAGGCAGTTACTGTAGTATGTCAAACTAGTCTACTGTACTGTATACTGGAACTACTGTATACTCTGACTATTGGGAAAGCTAAAATCTGTGCCATACTTACCTGTATCATACTGTACCTACTGTACAATACTACAGCACTGTACTACTTTCCTGATGCTTGTCCATTGCGCGCGATGACAATGGGCAACACAGTGGCAATATGGTCTATATATTTATTGCATCGTTCCTCGGTGAGTACATCGTTCCAAAAACTCATTATGGCTTTATACAACTCGTCCTTCTTGGAGGGTTTCGCCACTTTACGGATGTGGTCCTTCAGCTGATGCCAGACCATTTCGATCGGATTGAAGTCTGGCGATCTGTGATTGGAAAGAAAGGACAATTAGTTTAAGAGATACAGTACACAGTACAAACAGTGGGGAACATAAATGGGACACGGTCTACTGCACTTACTCCGCTGGCGTCTTCACCCAGTTGATGCCGCGCTCAAGGATATGCGCCGTCGACGCGGTGTGCTTGGGATCATTGTCCTGGTAAAAGCGATGACCATTGGGAAAGTCTTGTGTGATGTATCGCACTATCACGGGCACAATGTTGTCTTGGAAGAAATCTTTATTCATGATTCCTATAGCAAGAAAAGAAAAGTGCTCAATAGTACAGTACAGTGCATACGGTAAGGCAACACTAGTCAAGTACAGTGCATTAGGCGGCATTATATTTGAGAAATTGTACCTTCAAAGACGACAATGCATCCCGGTCCACGCCTAGAGATGGCAACCCACACATGCAGCTTCACAGGGTGTTTTGGCCGCGGCTTCAAAGTTATGCGGCCTTTTTTGTGGAACGCAAATCTTGCAAATCTCTCCAGCGACACAGTAGACTCATCAGTGAAGATGCAATCCTGGAAAGTCTCACCGCTGTCGATCCATGCCTGGGCCTGGAGCACTCTTTTGATTTTGTTTGCGTCCCGTATCATGGGGTACGCTCTGTAATGACAATGAATAAAAAATGTTAGCGTCACAGCGCAGTACAGTTTGCAAAACAACACTTTTACTTTACAGTTCCTCCTGTACTGTCCAGTACTAACCTGACACGTCCATATTTCCATCCAATTCTGCGTCTCATCTTCTTTATGCTGCTCTCGGATACAGTCAGATTGTGGTTTTTCTGAAGAGTGTTTTTAACCCTTAATGCGCTCCTCTCATCATTCTCCTCACTTATTCTGTCCACCAGAAGAGTAGTCTCCCTACAATGCAAAGAAATTATATTGTGTTATTAATATGCAGCAATATAAAATGTATACTGTATACTGTACATGTAATGTTGTAATATACAGTAAATATAAATATACAAAAAATGTATACTGCTGTACTATAAATATAAATAGACAAAATATACAGTATACAGTACTGTTGTAATATAAATATACTATATAAATATACTGTTATTATATCATAATAAATACACATCATACTGTATACTGTATATTCCGTTGTCAGATGAATTGCAATATACCAAAAGTGTATACTGCTGCACAAAAAATATAAATTGACCACACATACAGTACACTACAGTATATACTGTTGTAATATAATAAATATACTATATAAATACGGTATACTGTTGTTATATCATAATAAATACACATCATATACTGTATATTCGTTGTCAGATTAATTGCAATATACCAAAAGTGTATACTGCTGCACAAAAAATATAAATTGACCACACATACAGTACACTACAGTATATACTGTTGTAATATAATAAATATACTATATAAATACGGTATACTGTTGTTATATCATAATAAATACACATCATATACTGTATATTCGTTGTCAGATGAATTGCAATATACCAAAAGTGTATACTGCTGCACAAAAAATATAAATTGACCACACATACAGTACACTACAGTATATACTGTTGTAATATAATAAATATACTATATAAATACGGTATACTGTTGTTATATCATAATAAATACACATCATATACTGTATATTCCGTTGTCAGATGAATTGCAATATACCAAAAGTGTATACTGCTGCACAAAAAATATAAATTGACCACACATACAGTACACTACAGTATATACTGTTGTAATATAATAAATATACTATATAAATACGGTATACTGTAGATGTACACTACAGTTTTCTATATTTTTTTTGGTTAAGTTTTATAAATACAGTATACTTACGCATTTGTTACCCTTGGTGCCTTTTTGCGGTCTCTGTTTTTTCCTTGTGCATGATAGCACACGGTGCTTGATGGCACAACGAGGCCAGAAGCAGTTAACCAGCGCTGGATATCTGCAATTCGTTTTCCGCTCGTGTACATCTCCTTCATTCTCATGCTGAGATCCTTTGAAATCTTCTTAACAGGCATTGCTGCGAGTACTGTAGAAAGAAATACAAACACAAGAATGTGTATTCGATGTTTAGTCGATGTGTATTCAATGTGCAGTGAATCCACAAAATGGATGGTGTATTTATATGTTAATGACTCACATTACAGACCACCCACTTTTAACACCTGTACCTGGCCGCCATGCATAAAAGGTTGTACACGTTGCATAGCCCACCACTTGCTGATCTTTATCTGAGCCATTGTCCAGATACTGCATTGTGCCTCCCGCTTACATGGAGCATCCCCGGTTCTATGGACGAAAGAATCATCTCACCTCTGCTGTGCCTGCCACACTGAAAAAGAGAAAGGCAGTTACCGTTTCCAAGCCAAAGGCAAAGCGACAGGCTAAGGCCAACAAAGAAAACCTTCTGCTGACCCCAAAGGCTAAGGCTTTTAAAACACGTCAGCCTTATTATGTGAAGAAGAAATACGGTACTGTGCTCGGTACGCAAGACGCATGGCAGCCAACTCACCGAATCCGCAGACCACTTCCCATAAGCTTCGACGACTCTGCTGTAGCTGTCCCGGAAATCTTCAGCCCGGCTTCTCCACCCCCATCTTCTCCGGTTCCATCTGAAGATGCTGCTGCCTCTGAAATCAACGGGTCACTGTCTCCTTTGCTCTTGGACGACTCTGCTTCTCTCCCGGAAATCCAGCGGTCACCTTCTCCATCCCTCTTCCACCACGCTGCAGCTTCTCCTGTACCGGGCATCCCCAGGTCACCTCTTCCACTCTCCATCGATGCCGCTTCTCTCCAGGGAACCCCCATCTCATCCTCCGTTGCACCCATCCCCCCAGATCTCCAGATGCCATGCACAAGCAGCTCGTTGGACCGGATCCTGAATGGGCTAAGTGTGGATCTCCCCGGGAATTCTAGTGTGCTGGCAAAGCTAGATCTGCTTCTGGAGTCGGTGCTACATATGGAGCAAGGGATGCTACAAATGGAGCAGCGGCTGGATCAACGGATGCTACATATGGAGCAACGTATGGATCAACGGATGGACAAGATAGAGGCTGACATAGCGGGCATACATTATTTGCTCGGTGTTAATGCCCCTGTTTCCCCGACGCTGGAGCAGGGGGGTGACATGGATGTGATGCATGGTACCTTCGACCCCCTTCCATCACCAAGCACACCCCCTCCACCAGAAGATACAGTGTACTATGCTATTGAGGAGGACATGACAACCCCGTCAAGACCACGCCAGGAGACAACCCGGCGACCACTACCGGAGGAAAGCTTCCTCCCAGACACCCTACCATTGCCCATCGCCTCAAGTACACCCGCTCCCAAAAGACCTCCTACACCCGCTCGCATACAAACAGTGCCCGACATCTTACTGTGCGATCTGCCACCGGCACTGAGGGAGAAGTATAGGGTGAGGAGTGCTGGTATACCACACAAGTATGCCTTGATCATATTTAAACACCATGTTCCCTACACATTGTACTGCGAGTGGGTGTTCAAAGTGAACTATGATGGGAATCGCCAAAAAAATGCCCTTCCTGCCAATTTAAGGAAAAAGATTGTGGAAGAAATGCAGCGCTATTACCCTGTTACAGATCCTGTAATGAGAGGCGTTAGAGACTGCATTAATGGCGTTTTGCGCCATGCAAGGCATCGGCCATGGCTGGAAAATGGGGAGGACTTTCAGTGAGACCATACTGTAATATTGTGCTGTACTGTACAGTACATGTTTTACCCTATAGTACTTGCTGTACTTAAACAAAGGATACTGAATGTTGTTGTGTGTTGCACGGTTTTTGTACTGTATTTGTAAATAAAAGTTTTTGGTGGCGACTTCAGCAATAAAAGAACTGGTTAATTTATCTCACACTCAGTACTACTGTACAAACTGCTTTTTGCTGCCAGACTGCAAACCCGCAAGACCAGCAACATTGTAACAAAAGAGCAATGAGCGCGCAATTGGCGTGGGAACTTCTGTTCTAAGGCCCCTATAAATAATATTCTTTATTTTATTTATAAACTCACATTTATAAACCCCGTCACCCACCCCCGCTAAACACAATAAAAAATAATCACACACAGCATCCCCGCAATAAATAAATAAATAAATACAAATAAATACATTTGAAATACATTTTTATTGATAGTGTAGATGTGCAGGGGGTCTCTGGAGCTGAACCGCACTGGTTTCAGGTCGGGGGACCCCGTGCCCCCCGAGATACAGGCCCCTTTAGGGGGTGCCGGTATCCCTCTGCGTTAAAAGCCCCGATCACGTGACCGCGGCCTGTAAACCAAGCAGAGCAGAGGGACACCGGCACTCCCTAAAGGGGCCTGTATCTCGGGGGGCACGGGGTCCCCAGACCTGAAACCTGTGCGCTTCAGCTCCGGAGACCCTCTGCACATGTACACTGTGAATAAAACACACACATCATTAAAGAATCATTCTTTAGCTTAGCGGCTATGCGCTATGGTAAAGAAGCAGCATTTCTGTCTTTTTAATAATATTGTACAGTGAGCACGGGGTTCCCTGAGACAGAAATCTAATCTCAGGGGACCCCCTGCTCCTGCACAATATTATTAAAAGTTCAGAAACGAGGCTTCATTAGCATAGCGTATAGCCGCTAAGGTAATGAAGGGGTTAAGGCATAATAACCAATAAATACATTCAATACACTACCCACTACCCATGGCAACCTCCGCTGCTGTACAGTAAAACAGAGAAAAAAAATAACACTTTCAAAGTAATGTCCCCTAACCCCTTAATCACCATAGCGGTTATTAACCGCTACAGTCATGAAGGGGTTAACCCGCCCTCACCCACCACTCGGGACACCTACTGTACATACCCTCCCACTCTAACCCCCCACCCCGTGAGGCCTAACCACCCTCAACCCTCACCCACTAACTACCCACAAGGGAGGCCTACCCACATACCGTTGGGGAAACACCCTCACCCACCCACCACTCGGGATGCCTACATACCCTCCCACACTAACCCCCCCCACCCGTGAGGCCTAACCACCCAGTCAGTACCCACAAGGGAGGCCTACCCACATACCGTTGGGGAAACACCCCACCCCCACCCCAGTACCCATAATAAAAACAGTACAATGACCCACAATAAACAGCATTCTATTTATTAAATACATTACCCACCCCCTGTGCCCCCCCCCCATAAATACAAGATTTATTCTTTTACATTCAGGGTCCATAACGCAGCCCCACCTGGCCTATACATTCAATACATACACCCTCCCCCCCAACACCTACAGTACAATAATGTGCAAAATAACTATTATCCAGATATGGATAATAGATTAATTGCCCATTATTAAAAACATTAACTAGCATATACAAATAAATAAAGTACTACTTACCTCATCAATACGAAGTGTCCGACGCCAGCGCCTTCCTTCTCTTGCCCACACAAAACATAGCCAAAACCAAGCCAATACATTGCAATTACATTCAGATATCAATTAACCCCTTAAACACCTTATCGGATAATAACCGCAAAGGTAATTAAGGGGTTAAGCCACACAGGCCCGATACCCACCCTCACCCATGAATTTGTACTGTGGCTTCATCATGCAACTATACAGTATATATATATACTGTATATATATATACACAGAGAGACAGAGAGAAAGAGAGAGAGATATATATATATACATATACACACACGTTATATACACACCCATGATAAACCAATATACAGTACAAATAAATGTAGAAGGGTTATCAAAAGCATACTGCCCTACAACCAAACACGTCTCCATACAGACACTACATTAAAATCAATTTCCTTTAAAAATCCTAACTGATCTCACAATCTACTGTACTGTATATGATCACAAACCAATGAAAAAAGTCACATTCCAAAATGCATAAAATCTATGCACCATACTGTATACATTCTGCAAATTAATCAACGTAAACAAAAATCAATTAGCAATCATTATTTAGATCTCTAAACATTTCACACTCAATCATGAACAATGAAACCATTAACAGATTCACGCCTAGAGCAGAACAATTAAGCCTTTGAAAAAATATAAGTACCGACAAAAATACAACCTTTACAGTACAACCAAGGCTATCTATCCCTGACCTTCCTCAAACACACAATACAATACCAAGGAATAATACATCTATCTAATTTTAAAATACTTTAAACTCACAAAATAATTAAAAACACATCTAATCCAGCTTTTAAAACATCATCATTTCTTACCCTGAATGTATACTGTACAGTATATCTCTCTAGACATATATATTGTACATACATACATACAGTGGCAAGAAATGATATACCACAAAAATAAATAAATACACAGGTTAAAAAACCTTTTGAAAAAATTAACAAGTTAAATAAAATACATTTCTTTACTGTAGTTCACTTACCATTACTTGCCCCCACCGACTCCCGTTGCCCAGGTTACTCACGAACCAATCCACGATCAGGAACCCATAAAATAATAAACCATTCAAAATAATAAACATTAAACTAAAAATCCAAACCAATCCACGGGTCTTCTACTTGTAATACATCTTCATCTGTATTCTTCTTTCTTCTATCTCCTTCCGGGCGGGGCAGGGCGTGGTCTTCTTTCCATCATCGGTCACGCCCTTGTCTTTTTTCTTCTCCGGAGGTCCTTCCTCCGCGGCGTCTGGCTGCAAAATGAGACGACATAGGCTTTTAAAGACCTATGACGTCACATTTTGCGTCATGGTTCCCACGGTCCTGATTGGACCGTGAAAACCATGTGTTTTGGCCGATAATAAAAAAATGATGACGTCACTTAAAGGGAATGAAAGCACAGCCAATCAGAATGGCTTTGCTTCAAATGCCTTTAAGGTGACATCATTAAAAGACACATGGCCGTGCACACATGGTACTAGAGCCAATCAGAGCGTGGGAACTTTATCCCTACTCTGATTGGCTCTGGTATACCATGTGTCAGGGGCTTGGGGGAGAAAGGATGTGACGTCAATGAAAACCTGTCACGTGGTACGGTAGCCAATCAGAGCGTGGGAACTTTATCCTTATTGACGTCACATCCTTTCTCCCCCAAGCCCCTGACACATGGTATACCAGAGCCAATCAGAGTAGGGATAAAGTTCCCACGCTCTGATTGGCTCTAGTACCATGTGTGCACGGCCATGTGTCTTTTAATGATGTCACCTTAAAGGCATTTGAAGCAAAGCCATTCTGATTGGCTGTGCTTTCATTCCCTTTAAGTGACGTCATCATTTTTTTATTATCGGCCAAAACACATGGTTTTCACGGTCCAATCAGGACCGTGGGAACCATGATGCAAAATGTGACGTCATAGGTCTTTAAAAGCCTATGTCGTCTCATTTTGCAGCCAGACGCCGCGGAGGAAGGACCTCCGGAGAAGAAAAAAGACAAGGGCGTGGCCGATGATGGAAAGAAGACCACGCCCTGCCCCGCCCGGAAGGAGATAGAAGAAAGAAGAATACAGATGAAGATGTATTACAAGTAGAAGACCCGTGGATTGGTTTGGATTTTTAGTTTAATGTTTATTATTTTGAATGGTTTATTATTTTATGGGTTCCTGATCGTGGATTGGTTCGTGAGTAACCTGGGCAACGGGAGTCGGTGGGGGCAAGTAATGGTAAGTGAACTACAGTAAAGAAATGTATTTTATTTAACTTGTTAATTTTTTCAAAAGGTTTTTTAACCTGTGTATTTTTTTTTTTTTGTGGTATATCATTTCTTGCCACTGTATGTATGTATGTACAATATATATGTCTAGAGAGATATACTGTACAGTATACATTCAGGGTAAGAAATGATGATGTTTTAAAAGCTGGATTAGATGTGTTTTTAATTATTTTGTGAGTTTAAAGTATTTTAAAATTAGATAGATGTATTATTCCTTGGTATTGTATTGTGTGTTTGAGGAAGGTCAGGGATATATAGCCTTGGTTGTACTGTAAAGGTTGTATTTTTGTCGGTACTTATATTTTTTCAAAGGCTTAATTGTTCTGCTCTAGGCGTGAATTTGTTAATGATTTTATTGTTCGGGATCTAGTCTGAATTGTTTAGGGATGTAAATAATGATTGCTAATTGATTTTTGTTTACTTGGTTGATTAATTTGCAGAATGTATATGGTGCATAGATATTTAGGCATCATTTATATTGGAATTTAAGTTGTTTAAATGACTTTTCAGAGGTTTAGTGATGATTTAGATTGAGAGATCAGTTATGAATATTAAAGGAAATTAATTTTAATTTAGTGTGTATGTATGGAGAAGTGTTTGGTTGTAGGACAGTATGGTTTTGATAACCCTTCTACATTTATTTGTACTGTATATTGGTTTATCATGGGTGTGTATATAACGTGTGTATATATATATACTGTATATATCTCTCTCTCTCTCTCTTTCTCTCTGTCTCTCTGTATATATATACAGTATATATATATAGTTGCATGATGAAGCCACAGTACAAATTCATGGGTGAGGGTGGGTATCGGGCCTGTGTGGCTTAACCCCTTAATCACCTTTGCGGTTATTATCTGATAAGGTGTTTAAGGGGTTAATTGATATCTGAATGTACTGTACTTGCAATGTATTGCCTTGGTTTTGGCTATGTTTTGTGTGGGCAAGAGAAGGAAGGCGCTGGCATCGGACACTTCGTATTGATGAGGTCAGTAGTACTTTATTTATTTGTATATGCTAGTTAATGTTTTTAATAATGGGCAATTAATCTATTATCCATATCTGGATAATAGTTATTTTGCACATTATTGTACTGTAGGTGTTGGGGGGGAGGGTGTATGTATTGAATGTATAGGCCAGGTTTATTTTTTTTACATTCAGGGTTACTTCCGTGGTTTTGCGTGGGACCTCTGGAGACCACCCGCGGGGAATCCTCGGGTATCCTAAAGGGTATCAGGCTGGTGGTTCCACGGGTGACACATGCGGGGATGATGATGTGTGGTCCCACTTCTGTGGGGGCACCGCGGACCCGTAGTCTGCGGGCATGACGATGTGTGGTCCCACTTCTGTGGGGGCACCTCCGACCCGTAGGTGCGGGGATGATGATGTGTGGTCCCACTTCTGTGGGGGCACCGCGGACCCGTAGTGAGCACCCGTGAGTTCCCCAGACCCCCATGGGAACCACCCGAGGCCCCGCAGACACCTGTGGGTTTGACCCGGGGCTCCCAGACATCCTTGGGCCTACCGTGGGGACCCAATTGTGGCTCACGGTGACCCAAGGAGACCACCTGGGCGCCATGGTGCTGGCAGGATCCACCAGCAGGCCTCCAGAACCTGTGGAATGCTGCTGGTAAACTGTAGGTCTGTCCAGGTGCCCTGCCAGCCCACCGGGGACTAGCGTGGGGCTGCGTTATGGACCCTGAATGTAAAAGAATAAATCTTGTATTTATGGGGGGGGGGCACAGGGGGTGGGTAATGTATTTAATAAATAGAATGCTGTTTATTGTGGGTCATTGTACTGTTTTTATTGTGGGTACTGGGGTGGGGGTGGGGTGTTTCCCCAACGGTATGTGGGTAGGCCTCCCTTGTGGGTACTGACTGGGTGGTTAGGCCTCACGGGTGGGGGGGGGTTAGTGTGGGAGGGTATGTAGGCATCCCGAGTGGTGGTTGGGTGAGGGTGGGTTAACCCCTTCATGACTGTAGCGGTTAATAACCGCTATGGTGATTAAGGGGTTAGGGGACATTACTTTGTAGGTTTTAATTTTTGTGTCTGTTTTGCAGAAGCGGAGGGGCCATGGCCAGGATGGGGGGGGGGGTTAACGGTATGTGGGTAGGGGGTGAGGGTGGTTAGCAATGCAGGGAGGGAGATTTACTGGTAACAGAAACATCTCTCTCCCTTCAATGTAATCTGTTTAACACAAACATTAGGGGGGGAAGGGGCTTTAGGCCTTTATATCTCTGTCCCTTCAGTGTAATCTGCTTAACAGAAACATTAGGGGGGAGGGGGCTTTAAACAATGCTGTGTATAATGTATAAGGTTTTTTACAATTAGATAGATGTAATCCTTGGTATTGTAAACGTTTGTTAGGTTTTAAATTGTCTTTTCTGGTTGGTACTTACAGTATACAGTATATTGATTTTGGTTTACTTGATTGGTTAAAATACTGTAGTTGACTTGTTTGGAAGTGTTTGTATTTACTGGTAGAGTAGCTTGCAATTATATTGTTAACATTCATTTGCAGAATGTACAGTACTGTATATGGTGCATAGATTTAATGCTATGCATCATTTACAGTATACAATGTAAATGCAATGTACTGTGTGGATTGGAATGTTATGTTTTATATTGTAAAATAAGTTACTGTAGGATTATTAAATGGATTATTATTATTGTCTGTATAGAGAAGCGTTATCTGTAGGACAGTATGATTTTGATAACCATTCTACATGTATTTGTACTATTGGTTCATCATGTGTGTATATATACTGTATACTGTATATATATATATATATATATACACATCTACACTATCAATAAAAATGTATTTCAAATGTATTTATTGGCATTTATTTATTTATTTATTTAGATTTATTTATTAATTGTGGGGCTGCTGTGCGTGAATTTTTTTTATTGGGGGTGAGGGGGGTGTTTGGCCCTTGGTGTGAGTTTACGACTTGCAGCAGCAGCAGCAGCACAATTAATAAATAAATCTAAATAAATAAATAAATAAATAAATGACAATAAATACATTTGAAATACATTTTTATTGATAGTGTACATGTGCAGAGGGTCTCCAGAGCAGAAGCGCACAGGTTTCAGGTCTGGGGACCCCGTGCCCCCCGAGATACAGGCCCCTTTAGGGGGTGCCGGTATCCCTCTGCTCTGCTTGGTTTACAGGCCGTGATCACGTGATCGGGACCTTTAAACGCAGAGCACTCAGCACTCAGAAACACAGGCCAGGCAGATTTAACACACACACACAATAGGGGGAGGTTTTTTTTACATAGCTTGCAGGGAAGCTTAACGCACACACACAATAGGGGGATAGGGGGAGGGGGTTTTACATAGATTAGAGAGAAGGCAGGGCGTTTTAAAAGCGAGAATAGGGGGAGGGGGTTTTACATACAGTAGATTAGAGAGAAGGCAGGGAGTTTTAACACAGACGTGAAAAATATGTATTGAATGTATTAATTGTTTATTATGCCTTAACCCCTTCATTGCCTTAGCGGCTATCCGCTATGGTAATGACGCAGCATTTTCCGTATTTTTACTAATATTGATCAGGAGCAGGGGGGGGGGGGGTTCCCTGAGCATTAATTTCTGGCTCAGGGAACCCCCTGCTCACTTTACAATATTATTAAAATAATGCTTCTTTACCATAGCGCATAGACGCTAAGGTAAAGAACGAGTGTTTATTTATACTGTATATTGTATGTGTTTTATTGATAGTGTACATGTGCAGAGGGTCTCCAGAGCAGAAGCGCACAGGTTTCAGGTCTGGGGACCCCGTGCCCCCCGAGATACAGGCCCCTTTAGGGGGTGCCGGTATCCCTCTGCTCTGCTTGGTTTACAGGCCGCGGTCACGTGATCAGTACCTTTAAACGCAGAGGGATACCGGCACCCCCTAAAGGGGCCTGTATCTCGGGGGGCACGGGGTCCCCAGACCTAAAACCAACGCGGTTCAGCTCCGGAGACCCCCTGCACATCTACACTATCAATAAAAATGTATTTCAAATGTATTTATTGTCATTTATTTATTTATTTTTTGGCGGCTGCTGTGTGTATTTTATTGTTGTGGGTTGCGGGAGGGTGGGTGAATGGGGTATTCGCCCCAACGATGGTTGGGGAGGGCTTGCGGGGGGGGTGGGGTAGCGGGAGGGCTTAACCCCTTCATGACCGTAGCGGTATTAACTGCTACGGTCGTGAAGGGGTTAAGTGCACCCGCAACCCCCCCCCCCTCCCGCAAGTCCTAAACTCACTCCAAGGGCCAAATACCCCCCTCACCCATCCCCACTACACACAATAAAGCGGGCACGGTGGGTTAACCCCTTCATTGCCTTAGCGGCTATCCGCTATGGTAATGACGCAGCATTTTCCGTATTTTTAATAATATTGATCAGGAGCAGGGGGGGGGGGGGGGGGGTTCCCTGAGCATTAATTTCTGGCTCAGGGAACCCCCTGCTCACTTTACAATATTATTAAAATAATGCTTCTTTACCATAGCGCATAGACGCTAAGGTAAAGAACGAGTGTTTATTTATACTGTATATTGTATGTGTTTTATTGATAGTGTACATGTGCAGAGGGTCTCCAGAGCAGAAGCGCACAGGTTTCAGGTCTGGGGACCCCGTGCCCCCCGAAATACAGGCCCCTTTAGGGGGTGCCGGTATCCCTCTGCTCTGCTTGGTTTACAGGCCGCGGTCACGTGATCGGGACCTTTAAACGCAGAGGGATACCGGCACCCCCTAAAGGGGCCTGTATCTCGGGGGGCACGGGGTCCCCAGACCTAAAACCAACGCGGTTCAGCTCCGGAGACCCCCTGCACATCTACACTATCAATAAAAATGTATTTCAAATAATTTTTAATGTGCGGATGTTTGCGCAGAGAGAGAGCAGCGGATCTCTCTCTGCTGCAAACACATCTCGCCCCCGCCGCCCATACAGTAGTATCATTTATGTATATACATATACAGTACAGTACAGTACTGTATGTTAGGGCTTACAGGGGTTGTTGTTATACAGTATATACAGTATATAGTATACAGTATATACTGCATTACAATTCATTATAGGGGACGGCTTCACAGAGAATAGCTCGCAAGCGCCACCATGTGTATTTTGACGGCATTGCAGTATTGTAACCAGCCGGAATAAAAAGCTTAAATTCCGGCCGGAAAATAACGCAATGCACTCTGGCAGAAAACTATCAGAAACCTGAATACACCCGAGTATACCCGAATTCGCGGGACTAGCCGTGCTCGAATAAAGTGTGTCGCCAGTGTATGTTTCATCTTTGTTCTTTCCATTAGATTTTGTTCCTTCTATTTAATTTGCGTCAATTTTATGTATTTTATTTATTTTAGCCTTTTTAGGGATAGTAATAAAAGTCTTCATATCCTTAGGATTTTTGGGTCTGTGCATATGTCAGATGCAACAGATTTAATTTTGCCTATAGCTTAGGCTATCCACCAATGGCTATTTAATGCCATTTTTATCTTATGTATAAACATGTTTTTAATCAAGTACTCATATATTAAATGTTTTAACCTGTATTACCTGCATCTATTTAGATATACTGATTGCCTTTACCTAGATATATTAATTGTCTATATCAGCAGCATTTGGCCATCTCAATTAAATGTGCTACATTATCCAATTCACTCCCCACCTATGAGAGTAGAGATTAGAGTATATAAGTTGCTCACACACTATGGAAAATCACTCCTGAAGAAACCTACAAGGTGAAACACGTAGAGTGATGCCCTGAGACGAAACCGGAGCCTCTGAGAGCGGATGACGTCACTTCCGGTCCTCGGTGAGACGCATCCGTGACACGCATAGCTGAACAGAGGAAAAGCAGAGATACCACTCTCCCGGTCTTGCAGAGATCCACTTTGTGATCTACACGCTTGTTTCTTTCCATCACCATGTGAGTTGATTGGATTTTGCTTGTTTTTATAAATATTCTATGTACAGTCTGCACTATGTCCAGTTCATTTCATTTCTAAGGGGCCGCAAGTGTACCAGAGCGCTACAGTATACCTGATTAGCAGTGCGGTTCCTATCCTACTAATTGGCCTCATCCCATGGGTTAAAGATACCTTTATATGCCTGCGTTCTTCTCACGTTTGTGAGTATTCTGAGCACCTAACCACAGCCATTTATCACACAAAGTTCACACAATACTGCACCATAAGTTTGTTGTCTTTCTTTATTTTCCACATGATTTGCGCTTCTTGATGATTTTCACCCTTCACTTGCCTACGAGGATTGAAAGAGCAGTCCTGCATCAAGTCACAGCAGCATTGAATACACGTGGTTGTATAAGTATCACTGTTTATTTTCTTATCTATTATAACACTGTGGGTTTATTTGATGTTGATTTAAACCATATACACTGAGCGCCACATTTTGATAAGTTTATACACAAGAGGTCAGGGGGTGGCCATATGGGATGCAACCCCTTTAATACCGGGCCAATTCCCCTCTCCCTCTACACCTCCCCTTCTTAATAGGTGACCTGTGGCCCACTGGCACTCACGGGGAGTGGGTCACTGCTGGCACCATTAATGAATTCAGTCTCAGAGGGATAGTCCTGATGTGAGAGTCCATCAGCATTGCTGTTTTCACTACCCTTCTTATGCTGGATAGTGAACTCAAATTCCTGCAGGGCCAAGCTCCACCTTAGCAGCTTGGCATTCTCCCCTGATGCCCGCTGTAACCAACTCAGGGGGTTGTGGTCGGTGATGACCGTGAAAGCTCTTTCATACACGTAGGGTTGGAGATTTCTGAGTGCCCATACAATGGCCAAGCACTCCTTCTCAATGGTGGCATATGCCACCTCCCTGGGGAGTAGTTTGCGGCTGAGGTACACCACAGGGTGAAAAACAAAAAGAAAAACAGCGCAAAAAACCTCATAGTGTAGTATATTAAAAGATAATATTTTATAACAAAGGTGAGTATTGCACATACATCAAGTTAAAAATTACACAGCATGACATGTTAGGGACATGTTACCACTCGGCGGGACAGCAACACAGGAACACGGTGTGTAGGCTTGGGTTTCCTTCCTCTGGTAGCAGGGACCCAGGATCGAAGAGACCAGCTCGAAATCGAAGTTTCTTCCTTAACAATGGGGATGCCACTGCCGTCGATTCAGAGGAGGTAATTCTCCTAGCCGGTTCCGGGTTAGTACGCGTGTGCGTATGACGTCATCAAGTGGCGTCTCTCTACTGTCCGCGTCATACACTATGAGGTTTTTTTGCGCTGTTTTTCTTTTTGTTTTGTACTAGTTTGGAGTGCTGAGCCATCCCACAAGAACAGCGGCACAAACCTCATCCTAATCAGGTCGTTTTATTTCCCAAAAGGGTCACAATATCACCAATCACTATTATTACCACATATGAGCGCAGATTATACTTTTGTATCACACCACAGGGTGCTCTCAGCCGTCTACCCCCACCTGGCTCAGCACAGCCCCAACGCCAAAGTCTGAGGCATCAGTCTGTATAAGAAAATGTTTGGTATAGTCCGGGGCAGCCAGTATGGGAGCCCCAGCAAGCGCAGTTTTCAGTGCCTGAAACGCAGTTTCACAGGCAGGAGTCCAGGTAATAAGCACAGGCAGTTGCTTTCTGGTCCAATCAGTCAGGGGTTTGGCCATGGCGCTGTACTGTGGGACAAATTTCCTATAGTACCCTGCGGTGCCCAAAAATGCCATGACCTGTTTCTTGGTCCTGGGAACAGGCCACTGAACTATGGCTTCTACCTTGGCTGGCACTGGTTTGAGGTGCCCTCCACCCACCCTGTGTCCTAAATACAGGACTTCTGCCATCCCTACCATACACTTTGTGGGTTTCAAGGTAAGCCCAGCCTCCCTAATCCTATCCAGCACCGCAGCTACATGTCCTAAGTGGGATTCCCAGGAGTTACTAAAGACAGCAATGTCATCTAAGTAAGCCCTAGCATAGCTCTGCATCCCCTCCAGTAGGCGGTTGACCAGGTGTTGGAAGGTAACCAGGGCATTCTTCATCCCAAATGGCATCACTAAAAACTCATAGACTCCACTTGGAGTGATGAATGCTGACTTCTCCCTATCCTCCAGGGTCAGTGGGATTTGCCAATAGCCTTTGCTCAAATCCATGGTGGTCAGATACTTTGCCCCTGTGAGTTCATCCAGTAACTCATCCATGCAGGGCATGGGATAGGCATCTGACACCGTCCCAGCGTTGAGCAAGCGGTAGTCCACACAAAACCGGGCGGTCTTGTCCTTTTTGGGGACTAGGTCTACTGGACTTGCCCAAGGGCTCTGGGACGGGGTAACTACCCCTAGGGTCAGCATCTCCTCTATCTCCTTCTCCATACTGGTCTTGACCTCTGCTGACACTCTATAAGCGTGCTTATGCAGAGGTCACAGGTCCCCTGTGTCTACTGGTTGTTCTGTGAGATGTGTTTTCCCTGGCATGTCAGTAAAGAGAGCCCCATACTTAGCTAGCATGTCCCTGGCCTCTCCCTTCTGCCTAGCACTCAACTGTGCCCCTATCTCCACCTGTTCTACAGTGTTTCCCTGCCTAGCCTGCCCTAGGAGATCAGGCAGAGCATTGCTCACCGTATCTTCCAGCAGTGGGCTACAAATTGCCATCACTGCTCCCATACTCGGTGCTCTGTACTCCTTTAACATATTGATGTGATATGTCTTATGCCTCTCTGGCTCTACCTGTACAACGTAGTTGTACTCATTCACCTTTCGGATAACCGGGTACGGTCCCGACCAGGCAGCCATCAACTTGTTCTCCCGAGTGGGTTTGAGAATAAGCACCTTCTGTCCTGGGATGAATTCCCTGCTATGGGCATTCCGGTCATACCATTACTTTTGCTTGGTCTGAGCGGCCCTGAGGTGGTCCTGGCCCACCCCCAAGAGCACCTCTAACCGGTCTCGGAGATCTACTACGTACTGTATCACTGAAGCATCAGTAGCAGTAGCCTCCCCTTCCCATCCTTCACGGAATAGGTCCAGAGGTCCATGCACCCTGCGGCCATATAGTAGCTCGAAGGGGGAAAAGCCTGTAGATTCCTGGGGTACCTCTCGGTACGCAAACAGCCAGAGCTGTAGGTGAATCTCCCAGTCCTTCCCCTCCACCTCTATAAAGGTCCGAAGCATCTGCTTCAGGGTACCGTTAAACCTCTCACATAATCCGTTGGTCTGGGGATGGTAAGGGGTAGTGCGCCGGTGCTGTACACCGCATGCATCCCAGAGACACTGTAACAGTTCACTCATGAACTGTGACCCTTGATCTGTTAGGATCTCACTAGGGAAACCTACCCTAGCAAAAATGTTCAGCAAGGCTGCTGCTACTGTCTTGGCATCTATGGTGCCAAGCGCTACCGCCTCAGGGTACCGGGTGGCAAAATCCACCACCGTGAGGATGTAGCGCTTCCCTGACCTGCTAAGAATCATAAGGGGTCCTACAAGATCCATTGCTATCTTCTGGAAGGGTTCCCCTCTTACCGGTAGTGGGTTCAGGGGTGCCTTCACATGGTCGCCCGCCTTACCTACCCACTGGCAGGCATCACAGGAGCGGCAGAAAGTGCCCACATCCTGGGATGCCCCCGGCCAGTAGTAACGCTGTAATAACCAGGCTCACGTTCTGTTGACCCCCTGATGCCCCTCTAACGGAATAGAGTGAGCTACCCATAACAGTTGCTGTCGATACCCCGGGGGCACTACTAGCTGTCGCTTACCGGTCAATCCCTCCTCTATCCCCAGGTTCCCCGCTTCTCTATACAGGAGTCCCCGATGCCATAGGCAGCGCTCAGTGCCCTCCCCCGCCTGAGACTCGGACACCCGAAGTCTCACGCCGGCCAGGGTAGGGTCCGCCTTTACTGCCTCCCTAAACTGGGCTCCTAATTCTGGCCACCCCCCAGTCATGTCATTGTTAGGGGAATGGGTAATGGTGAGCGGAAACAGTAAGTCAGTCGGTGCTTGCAACTGATCCTGGCTTACCTCCCCGGGCTCCTCAGCGCCCTCCGCTAACGTTGGTCCCAAAGGCAGGGGGACTGGAGGCACTGCCATTGCCACGGTCTGGCTCCGGGTGACTGCCGCCACCGCCGCGGGTCTTGGTAATCGGTCGTAGGTGCAGGTCATCGGTCCCAGATCGTTGCCAAGAAGAACTTTGGCATCCAAACCGGGCAAAATCCCCACCTCCCGCACACCCTGTCCCTCCCCCAATCCAAAAAGATCCTGGCAATCTGCAGGAAACGTGGCTCTCCGTCGGCCACAGTGATCTGCATCCCAGGTCCTGGAAGCATATCCTCTGGCCGGACTATATCAGGTCGGACCAGGGTTACTGCAGCACCTGAATCCATCAAGCCGACTGTTTGCCGGTCACCGACTGTGACCGGGGTGAGGTGTCTGCTCCGGCTGTCCATCTGCTGCAAGGCTGCGCTGAGATGTCCTCCGCTCCTGGCTGTAGGCACCGATGAAACTGGGACAGGCGTAGCATGGGACGTCTCGCTGGGGGTTGTTTCCATGACCGGTCCGGATTCTTTGGTGGAAGCCACCCGCAGGTGGGTTACCGTCTTCGCAACTGGGGTGCGTTGCCCCTGATGGGGTCCGCCGGAACGCAGGGGTTCCGGGCAATCTGGTCGGATGTGACCAGTAAGATTACAGTTGTAGCACCGGCGCTCATGCTGGAGCTCTCCCGCCTTCGGTGGACTGCTGCCCGAAGGCAGCTTCTGAGTCCATTGGGGTGTACTGGCAGTCTTTTTGGCTGGGCCCGTGCCGCCTTGGCTGCTGCTTTGGCGGGCATCAGCGCTCGGCTGGCCACATAATCGTCTGCAAGCCGCGCTGCCTCCTGGTAAGTCTTGGGCTTTTTGTCATACACCCAAGCTCTCACCGCCGGCAGACATTGCTGCATGAACTGCTCCTGGAAGATCAGATCCAGTAGGCGATGGTAAGTCTGTGCCTCATAGCCCTCCACCCATCGGATCCCGTACAAAGCCATGCGGGTCACATAGGTCACATAGGACTCCAGGGACTGTCTCTCTTCCAGCCGGAATTTAACCCGGTAGGCTTCAGGGGTGAAACCGTATTGAAATAACAACAGCTCTTTCAGGTGATCATAGTCATCAGCATACTCCTCTGGAAGTGCCATCATGGTCTGCTTAGCCAAGCCAGGCAGCAAGGGGTCCAAACGTGCGACCCGGTGCTGGGGAAGCACTTTGTACCACCGGCACTGAGTTTCAAAGTTCTTTAGGAAACTGTCGATTTGGTCAGTACCTTCCACGAACTTGGTGATGCTGTGATGGTCCAGTTTGAGAGTATCTCGGTCCTGGTGGGCAGGGGGGGCAATAAGCGGGCCGGTTCACCACCATAGTGATGAACTGCAGCCGCTCCTTCGGTGTCCCTCTGTCACCCCACGCAGTAATCAGTGCCAGCATTTACGGGGTGAACGGACTGGTAGCCGCAGCGACCAATACCCCTCCTGCTGCACTGCTCCCGGGAGGTGCTCTCGCTCCCTCCCCGGGATTCTGCTGCCCCGGCACTGGGTTCCTTCCCTGCTCTCCGGGCGGTTGCACAAGGGCAAGCTGAGCCGTATCCTGGGGCCCCGCAAGCCGGGCTTTGTGGTCTCTGATCGCCTCCTTCATCTGCGCAACCTCTTGGTCCTCCCAGGGCAGTCCATATTCTCGGCACTTGTCCCGCAGCTGAGCTCGGGTCCGGATATTGGATGAGCCTTCAGCATCGCTCATGGTTCACGGCTGGTAGAGGTTTGGTCGTAACAGTGAGGTGGTGTTACAACTTGTGTTAAATGTTGCACCACTGTGTGTTCAATATTTTTAGTCCCAGGAACTCACAATTAACGTCGAGTTCCCACTGTATTACAGAGTCCCGCAGTAAACGGTAATACAGGTTCAGTTCAATCCCGCCGCTGCCACCAGTTTATTATAAGCTTCTCACGGTAATTTATGACAAGGTATAATATACACCAAATAACTGGGTTGAACTGAACGAGGCTTAGATATAATAAAGTATATTTATTCCTTAGATAAGTGAACACAACAAGATAGTACAATTAACAGACAAGAAGGTAACACTTACTTAGGGGTTGGAATGTAGAAGTAGTCAAATAGCAATTCTCCCGCAATCAGGTATCAATCAAGATGTAACAAGAAGACAAAGACTGTAGGGTTTACAACAGTTTATATATCTTTTCAACCCTATTCTTACTATTGAGTGCAGGCTATTGGAGAACAATTGCCTGCACCCAATCTCTAACGTGGGAACATTGTTAACCCATGCCCCCAGCGAGGTGGCACATGCGTACTGGGACCCTGGGGGTCTCATTTCTGTAGCCCCACACCCAAGTCAGGGGCGCCGGGCAGTCTACCAGATGGGGTATCTGGCAGGATATTCTTTGTTTGTAGGTGTGAGTTATGGCACCTACAAACCACTCCAGCTTTACGCTTCTCCGCCCTCATGTAAACAGTTAGAGAGGCTGAGTCTTTGATCAGGGGCCTGGTTCTTAGACATTAGGTCGCCCCCCTGACCATTTGCATTCCTCAGTGGGCAGGAATCTTCGCGGGCTTTTGTCCCCGCTTTGAAACACAGTATAGTTTTGAATATACAGACATATTAAAATGACCGGTTCTGTTGGGTCCAGCGGGTCGAAATGACCCAGTTCTTCATGCTGGAACTGACTCACCATAGTGGCCAAGTTTCAGCCCGCTGCGACCTACAGAACCGGAGATATGCAAATACAAGTTTAAGAAGAACGGTCCGTGAGGTCCAAAAACGGAGCACAGCTGTGGTGAAAAACGGGGGCTACAACCAGCAAAAATAGTTAAAAGACTTTATTTCATGGTGAGTGAGGGGTACAGAACTACTCTGACGCGTTTCAGGAAAGAATCCCTTTGTCAAAGAGTAAGTTCGCGTCTGTGCACCCTCCTGTATTTGTACGCGATCCTCCACCCCCAACAGTGACGTCACGTGATGGAATTGGCGCGAACACCTCCATGGACAAATCCCATTGGCAGAAATTGTCTACCAATGAGGTGTGGGAAGGAGGGCCTGCCTCTCATGAGTATAGTGGTTGCGGTGGTTCACAGAGCCAAAATGGAGGATACATAGAAGAAAAACAATAACAGAGTATCAAAATGAACCAGTGATTAAAACAATGTAGCCAAAAACTGATAAAGTTAAAAACAAGAACTAGAACCATATATTAACAAGGGAAGAATATGTGTATATCTAATTAGTAAGTATCTGTGAAATGGATGATTAGAAATAAACATATATAAACATAAAATGTTAAATGTTCAATAGAGCATAATGTGGATGAATAAATAAATAAATGGATGGAATGATTGAGCATAAATATGTAGAGTAGGGACAAAAAATAGTTCTTCAGTAGGAACACAAATATATAGTATAATGGAATAAAGGAGAATGTAACAAAATAAATTACAATTTATGGGAGAGAGAGAACCAACCGCAGAAAATGCATGAATTAAAATAAAATAAAATAAATATATCATAGAAAAGTATTTTTAAATCTAAAGAGATGAATCAAGATAGATTGAGGAATACTTGAAACCTGTATAGAATAATAGGTCTCCTGAGAAATATCTCATAGAGTGGAGCAACATATATGATCATAAAGATATCAAATATGAAAAGACATAAACAATCAACAGACACAAGAATACATGTATGACCAATGACATAAAAATAACCAGATTGTAGACAATATTTTAAAGAAAATGTTTTAACTCCCAGTCTAGATTCATGCCCCTGGGTGCCAATGTCCCAAGGGCATAAATCCAGTGCATCTCCCTACGGTTTAGAAGGGCCTCTCTATCTCCTCCTCTAACACTCAAATATACATGTTCGATAGCACTAAAGGTGAAGTTTTACAGTGAGCCAGATGGACAATGCATAAAATGGCGTGCTACTGGGAATCTTTCATCCCTGTTCTTTATTCTTCTTACGTGTTCACTCACTCTCTCTGAGCGTTCGTATTGTTCTCCCCACGTAGCCACTGCCAATAAGTAAACAACGTATTTTGTGTTACACGTCATAAAGGAACGTAACTTATATTCTGCTGAGTATGAACATCTTTAATATGTTTTATAGAAGATGCATATCTGCATAATCTGCAGTTACCACAACTGAAGAAACCTTTTATTGTTGTCATGTTAGTGTCTTTCTTTAAGCTAAATAAGCTAGGTGAAATTTTGCTTCCAATGGTCTTTGCTCTCCTAAAGACCATTTTAGGATTACATTTAGTATAACTGTCCAGATCTTTATCTAATTTAAGCACATCCCAATGTTTACACAAAATGGCTCTAATTTATTGAGCTTGTTTGGAATATGTTGTAATAAACAATGGTGTGTCATCTTTTGAATCATTTTGAAAGTGTGATTTATCCCTAGTAGAACTGTCTTTTTTCAATTTAGTTTTATTCAATAGTTGTGTTCTGTCTGTATGTAATGCACACTCAAAAGCTGTCATAATGTCTCCGTCGCTATAACCCTGGTTCTTAAACCTGATTGACAGTTGTTCAGTTTGAGTCAGGAAGGCCTGCTCAGTAGAGCAAATCCTCCTCAATCTCAAAAATTGTCCTTTCGGAATTCCTCTTAATAGGGGTCTAGGATGGGCACTATTAGCTCTGAGCAAAGAGTTTCTGGAGTTCTCCTTTCTGAACATATCTGTTTGAATTTTGAGATTCACATCAACATAAAGATGTAAATCAAGGTAGTCTATTTTGGTGTCATGAAATTTATAAGTAAATTTTAAATTATAGATGTTGGTATCCAGATATTCAAAAAATGCATGTAGTGTTTCTGTGTCTCCAGACCAAATTAATATAAGATCGTCTATATAGCGACGGTAAAAGATGATATAATCTCTGAAGGGGTTAGTGTCACCAAAAATATGTGTGGTTTCCAAAAATCCCATAAAAAGATTAGCATATGAGGGTGCAAAAGATGTCCCCATAGCCATGCCCTGTGTCTGTAAATAATAAGTGTTGTTGAATAAGAAATAATTGTGTTGTAATAGAAACATAACCGAATCCAAAATGAAAGTGCTTTGTGCCAGGTGAATATTAGAGTGATTAAGATAGTAACTAATAGCTTTTGTGCCTAAGGTGTGATCTATAATTGTGTATAATGAGGTCACATCAAGTGTGACCCATAGATAAGAGTGTGCCCATGTGATCTTCTGAATATCTGAAAGTAAATCTGATGAATCTCTTATATAAGAGGGAAGAGTCTTCACCATAGTTTGAAGAAAATGATCCACGTACCTAGAGAGACCATCTCCCAAAGATCCAATGCTCGAAATAATAGGTCTGCCAGGAGGGGAGACAAGAGACTTATGGATCTTTGGGAGATGGTGAAAAATAGGTACTATGGGAAATGAATTGAAAAGGAACATAGACTCCTGTTGTGTAAGGACTCCCAACTCTTTGCCCATATCTATCAAGTCTCGGATCTCTGTGAGGTAAGGGACTGTGGGATTTCTGTCTAGTTTACAATAAGCTTATGTGTTATTAAGTTGTCTCAAAGCTTCATTGAAATATGTGTCAATATGCATGACTACCACCGCTCCTCCTTTATCAGGGATGAAAGATTCCCAGTAGCACGCCATTTTATGCATTGTCCATCTGGCTTACTGCAAAACTTCACCTTTAGTGCTATCGAACATGTATATTTGAGTGTTAGAGGACGAGATAGAGAGGCCCTTCTAAACCGTAGGGAGATGCACTGGATTTATGCCCTTGGGACATTGGCACCCAGGGGCATGAATCTAGACTGGGAGTTAAAACATTTTCTTTAAAATATTGTCTACAATCTGGTTATTTTTATGTCATTGGTCATACATGTATTCTTGTGTCTGTTGATTGTTTATGTCTTTTCATATTTGATATCTTTATGATCATATATGTTGCTCCACTCTATGAGATATTTCTCAGGAGACCTATTATTCTATACAGGTTTCAAGTATTCCTCAATCTATCTTGATTCATCTCTTTAGATTTAAAAATACTTTTCTATGATATATTTATTTTAATTGTATGTATGTATGTATGTCTTTATTTGTATAGCGCCATAAAATGTACATAGCGCTTCACAGTAGTAATACATGTCATATAAATAACAAATATAAATAACAGATCATGGGAATAAGTGCTTCAGACATACTGTAAAAGTAATATTAAGGAAGGAGTCCCTGCTCCGAGGAGCTTACAATCTAATTGGTAGGTAGGGAGAACGTACAGAGACAGTAGGAGGGAATACTAGTAAGTGCGTCTGCAGGGGGCCAAGCTTTGTGTCATGTGTCCATGATTATCCAGTGCTACTCATATGCTTCTTTAAGCAGATGTGTCTTAAGGTGGGTCTTAAAGGTGGATAGCGAGGGGGCTAGTCGGGTATTGAGGGGAAGGGCATTCCAAAGGTGTGGGGCAGAAAGTGAGAAAGGTTTAAGGCGGGAGAGAGCTTTAGATACAAAGGGGGTAGAAAGAAGACATCCTTGAGAAGAACGCAAGAGTCGTGATGGTGCATAGCGAGAAATTCATGCATTTTCTGTGGTTGGTTCTCTCTCTCCCATAAATTGTAATTTATTTTGTTACCATTCTCCTCTATTCCATTATACTATATATTTGTGTTCCTACTGAAGAACTATTTTTTGTCACTACTCTACATATTTATGCTCAATCATTCCATCCATTTATTTATTTATTCATCCACATTATGCTCTATTGAACATTTAACATTTTATGTTTAAATATGTTTATTTCTAATCATCCATTTCTACAGATACTTACTAATTAGATATACACATATTCTTCCCTTGTTACTATATGGTTCTAGTTCGTGTTTTTAACTTTATCAGCTGTTGGCTACATTGTTTTAATCATTGGTTCATTTTGATACTCTGTTATTGTTTTTCTTCTATGTATCCTCCGTTTTGGCTCTGTGAACCACCGCAACCACTATATTCACGAGAGGCAGGCCCTCCTTCCGGCACCTCATTGGTAGGCAATTTCTACCAATGGGATTTGTCCGTGGAGGTGTTCGCGCCAATTCCATCACGTGACGTCACTGTTGGGGGCGGAGGATTGCGTACAAATACAGGAGGGTGCACAGACGCAAACTTACTCTTTGACAAAGGGATTCTTTCCCGAAACGCGTCAGAGTAGTTCTGTACCCCTCACTCACCATGAAATAAAGTCTTTTAACTATTTTTGCTGGTTGTAGCCCCCCGTTTTTCACCACAGCTGTGCTCCATTTTTTGACCTCACGGACCGCTCTTCTTCATCTACACTGGCGTGAAGCACGCACTTGGGTGAGCTGCTACAAAAGTGAGTACTACGTTTGTGTCACTCCAGGACCGTTTTTCAGTGAGATGATAGACATGACCCTTATGGTATATATATAGGTCTGTCATCGTTTTACAGAGACTACTATACTGTCCTATTCATTAAGGGGTCATATACACACAGGTCTCATTAGTCTCACGTAGCTTTAATTAGAGCTCTATCCCCTACTTCAAGTGATAACTACATCTGAACTTTATACATGTGCCCATCTTGCTACTGAGCCCTGATATTGGGGACTAGTTCCCTTGCACTTTGTTCAAATACAAGTTAAACTGTTTATTTCTTTATTATAAATTTCTCCGCTGTAAAATAAATCTCAGTTTTTCACTTATTCCCCATTGAAAACAACGGGCTCCGCCGCCATAGACTTTCAATGGTGAAACTCCGCCATTGGCGCCTATGGGGTTCGCCGCCATAGACTTACAATGGGGCCCCGTCGCCGTTGAAGTCTATAGGACGTCTCCGCCATAGCCGGTCAATAGGAAGTCGCCGCCATTGATGTCTATGGGAAAACTCACGGTTCTTTACGGTGGTCCATACTCTGTCGGGTTGGTCGGAGAGGGTCGGGAATGGGCCTGCAGCCATGCCAGAACAGTAACTGTAGGTACCCCAAACCCCGGCCTTCTGGCTCCTCCAGAACCGGAGATATGGACTTACACTTTTCAGGGTTTTGGACTTAGTCGTTTTCTCTTGCTGCTCCGCTCGTCGCCATTGAAGCCTATGGCGCGACCCGCTTGGCCAGCGCAACCCTTTCTGGGGGTCCTGTATTCTTGGACCCAGTGGTGGTCAAGTGAGGGGAGGCCTAGGGGCTAGGGGCAAAAAGAATTTTAGTCCTGGGTGCCCTAGAACCTAAGATCCCCACGCCACTTGTCGTTGACCTTGAACTAATCGTGATGAAAGCTCTTTTTTAGACAATGTTTCCGCTTTGCGGTTTTGCGGTTTTGCGGTTTGGACGGCTGCCAACCTGTTCCTGGAGATCGCCGTCGAGGAATCTCCATTGAAGTCAATGGGCCCATTGACTTACAATGGGAAACCGCCGCTCCTCCTCTCGGACGCCACCTGCTGGTCTTCGAGGGAAACAGGTCCAAAACCGCTACATCTGCCATTGAAGTGAATGGAGCTCCAATGGCGACCTATGGGACTCTGCAAAATGGTGCCTGAAAAGGTGGGAAAATTAAACAAAGGGCTATAATCACTTCCTAACTATTAACCCTTGTCCTCCCGGATGGATCCCAATGTGTGTGTGGTGCAGACACTTACATGGTGACAATACACTAGAACAGGGGAACACACATTTTCATGTTGCAGCAAGGTAAAAACCACATTCCTGGACCGCAGTCCAGTTAACCCCTTGCCTCCCTGGTGAGGTCAGGGGGTGGCCATATGGGGTGCAACCCCTTTAATACCGGGCCAATCCCCCTCTCCCTCTACACAGAGCTCCTTATAATTCCTCTCAAACCTGGCCCTACTACCTCTTTCCACATTACTGTTGGAAGAACCATCATTCACTCAGTAGCCCAAGCACGCTGCCTAGGGGTCACACTCGACTCCTCTCTCACATTCTCCCCTGACATTCAAAACTTATCTAAAACCTATCGCTTTTTCCTCCGCAATATTACAAAGATATGCCCTTTCCTCTACTACTCAACAACTAAAACTTTGATTCAGGCTCTCATTCTCTCCCGTCTCGATTACTGTAACCTCCTGCTGTCCGGCCTTCCTGCCTCTCACCTGTCTCCCCTACAATCTATCCATAACGCAGCAGCCAGAGTCGCTCTACTCTTCCCTAAATCTGTCTCAGCGTCTCCCCTGCTGAAATCACTCATCTGGCTTCCTATCAAGTCACACATCTCACACTCAATTCTCCTCACTTTCAAAACTTTACACTCTTCTGTTCCTCCTTACATGTAAGCCATAATATCTCGCTATGCACCATCCAGACTCTTGCGTTCTGCTCAAGGATGTCTTCTCTCTACCCCTTTTGAATCTAACGCCCTCTCCCACCTTAAACCTTTCTCACTGACTGCCCCACACCTCTGGAATGCCCTTCCCCTGAATTCCCGATTAGCACCTCTCTATCCACCTTTAAAATCCACCTTAAGACACACTTGCTTAAAGAAGCATATGAGTAGCACTGTGGCTATTACTATACATAAAGCTTGGCCCCCTGCAGACGCACGTACCAGAATACCCTCCTACTCTCTCTGTATGTTCTCCCTACCAATTAGGTTGTAAGCTGTTCAGAGCAGGGACTGCTCTTCCACAATGTTACTTTTATGTCTGATACACTTATTCCCATGATGTATTATTTGTAGTTATTTGTTATTTATATGATTGTCAAGTGTATTACTACTGTGAAGTGCTATGTACATTAATGGCGCTATATAAATAAAGACATACATACATATAAAAAGTAGACGTATACAGAAGAAAAAAGGAACAACCTTTCCTAAATCAGTGCTCACAAAAAACAAGTATATTAATATATATTTAGCCATGCAAATAAGGCAGTATCTAGTAAGTCCAAACTTGTAGTTGTATTCATAAAGATGATAATCAGCGTTTGAGAAAGTCACAATATACTCCAGAGAATAGCTGTACAGGGGATGCCTGCAGCCCCACAAAGTGAGGACAGCAGACCCCCTTATTTTGTAGTAATATAGTTCTCCTGGAGCTAGTCTATCAATGCAAATTGAGAAAGAGTCTTTGAGTAAATAAGTATTCAAATATTACTCACGACCTTGTTGAAATGTCCGGTTCGACGTACTCCCTGCTTGCATGTAAAATGTTGAAATGACAGATAATCAATATTACCCTTATGTAATCGATTTATATGTCGGGCCACTGGCGTGTCACTTTTAGTTCTTATGGTACTGGCATGTTCAAGAATGCGGAGTCGAAATTGGCGAGAAGTTTTACCAATGTGGCTAAGTATATTACTCCACAAGTTTTGCAATTGAAAAAATCTTTTATCTTGTAGCTCTTGGTGTTATCCCAGTTATTGAATTCCTTACTGGAATTTATAAAGCTACATGCCTTACATGTTCCACAGCGGTACGTGCCTTCTGTTTTATTTGTCAACCATGTTTGTGTATTGGTTGTTTGATAATGGCTATGGACCAGTTGGTCCGACAGATTTCCAGGTCTTCTGTAGGTAATTGAAGGTCCATTACCCAGTACCAACTTAAAATCATCATCCTCCAAAAGGATGTGCCAGTACTTCTTCAGCACCTGTTTTACCTGCCTCCATTGTTTATTATATGTGCCAACAATTCGGATCACACTTGATCCTACCGAATCTGTTTTGTTATTATACAGACACACATTCCCAGCTAGCTCAAACTCCTACACCCACCACATCATGAATATATATTTATGCTAAAATGAGTTCTACTGAGCGTGGCAAATGTATACAACAAAAGACAGGGGTGCCCAATGCTACATCAAATTGACAAAACATATTACTATTGTAGCCATGTGTAAAATTGGTGTACAGATCTCTCTCTCTTGCTGGCAGTAATCCTGGTAAGAAGGCAGGGTTGCCAGTAGTAATCATGGAGGTTTGCCCACAAACTCTTGTGATGTGTCATATGTAGCAAAGGAAGTGACAGCATGCTTTGTGTCCACTGTTAGTAACACAGAGGTGGGTCTTTCTGGAGCCTATATATTGCACAGCACTCCCAAAAGTGTGGGTGTCAAGTGTTCAGTTCAGTGTTATTTTCATCCTGAGTGAAGTGTCTGCAGCAGTTCAAGTCTGTCTGTCAGAGTGGCAAGTGACAAGCTGAGTACACACTGTGTCCTGGGCTCTGGCAAAGCTGGTGGTCTCCCTTAGGGGAGAGGTGGAAGAACAACTTAATTAAACAGACAGGAGGAACCTTCTGCCTGGAGGGCCTCTGCAAGATGTGCGGCTAAGTGTCGGCGGCTGTGATGGGCAGTTTGCCAAAAGATATGCCAATAAAGATGCCTATGGAAAGACCCTTCTTGCCTGTGAATGGAGTTACTCAGGGAGAAGGTGCACCTAGGAGTTCCCCGTCAGAAACTCCTCCCTGCTACCGTAGGGATCCTGATGGGGTGGAGGCGCTGTACCAAATGTGAGTAGGACTCAGCACACTACCTCAGACACCTGTCATGGTGATATCCCCGCAACATCAAGCGGAGACTCAGGAGTCCTGTTGCCAGCAGGTGCACCACATTACACACCCATGTAATTGGGATAGTTTCTCACATATGGCGGTCAGAAGGGCCCAGGGAAACACAGTTACATTTGGAGGCGCTGCTGAGAGACCTATCAACAGGACAGGCTTTTGCTAGGCACACTGGGAAACAGGAGAATGTATGCTGCCAGGAAGTGCTGTGGAAGGGTCGGGAGCCTAGGGGTAGTCAGGAGTGTGACGGTCCGCTCGCAAAGAACACCCTAGGGCCTTGAATGGAGTAAAGTGGGTCTGGAGACAGTGCTATAGCTGTTCAGGTCACCTTGAGGCAGCTAGTCGTAGGATGCCTGAGGGGATAGCCTGGTTAACATGGGTCAGGAATTCCTGAAAGGATCTGCGTTAGAGGTAGCCAAGAGAGGTTGACGCCCCAAGTACTGCATGGGAGAAGCCAGAGTACTCTAGCCAGTAACCAGACTACTTACCACAGAGCACATACTGGAGGAAAGCAGATACAGCATGCAGAGAAAGAGTGAGCCTAGCCTGAGGTAGTGCATACATGAGTCAGACATACATGAGATACATGTAGGAAGGTGCACTGGCATTCTTTATTGCATCGAAATGGCGGCTGCCCAGCAGAGAGGAGCACCATGTGCGATAGAAAGCAACGAGAAAAGATGGCGACCACAAGTAACGTTGTTCTGCGCGGTGCAGAGAGTCCAAGATGGCGGCTTTCGCCTGATGGAGAGAGCGCACGTGGAGTGTGTATCACGGAGGTACCACCTACAGAAGAGACTTTTGCTAGTCTACTGTGGAGTGGCGCTAAATCAGTGGCTGCGCCGTTTTTGTCCTGCCTAGGAGCCCGGGGTGCTGCCCTGGATGAGAGTGTTGAGGACATTGCTATTATGTGCAGATAGAATGGAGAATCTGATTGCCAGGCGGTGATCACTACACAAACTACCTCAGTTGCTAATGTGAATGGCCGTGTAATACAAGATTGTATTGTATTGTATTGTATTGTATGTCTTTATTTATATAGCGCCATTAATGTACATAGCGCTTCACAGTAGTAATACATGTGGTAATCGAATAAATAACAGATAATATAAATAACAGATCATGGGAATAAGTGCTTTAGACAAACATAACATTAAGGAAGAGGAGTCCATGCCCCGAGGAGCTTACAATCTAATTGGTAGGTAGGGAGAACGTACAGAGACAGGAGGAGGGAGTTCTGGTAAGTGCGTCTGCAGGGGGCCAAGCTTTATGTATCATGTGTTCAGAATGTTCACAGTGCTATTCGTATGCTTCTTTAAGCAAGTGTGTCTTAAGGTGGGTCTTAAAGGTGGATAGAGAGGGTGCTATTCGGGTACTGAGGGGAAGGGCATTCCAGAGGTGTGGGGCAGTCAGTGAAAAGGTTTAAGGCGGGAGAGGGCTTTAGATAAAAAGGGGGTAGAAAGAAGACATCCTTGAGCAGAACGCAAGAGTCGGGATGGTGCATAGCGAGAAATTAGGGCTGAGATGTAAGGAGGGGCAGAAGAGTGTAAAGCTTTAATAGTGAGGAGAAGAATGGAGTGTGAGATGCGGGATTTGATTGGAAGCCAGGAGAGGGATTTCAGGAGGGAAGATGCTGAGACAGATCTAGGAAAGAGTAGAGTGATTCTGGCAGCAGCATTTAGGATAGATTGTAGGGGAGACAGGTGAGAGGCAGGAAGGCCGGAATGCAGGAGGTTACAGTAATCAAGACGGGAGAGAATGAGGGCCTGAGTCAGAGTTTTAGCAGTCGAGCAACAGAGGAAAGGGCGTATCTTTGTTATATTGCGGAGAAAAAAGCGACAAGTTTTAGAAATGTTTTGAATGTGAGGGGCGAATGTGAGAGAGGAGTCGAGTGTGACCCCTAGGCAGCGTGCTTGGGCTACTGGGTGGATGATCGTAGTTCCAACAGTAATGTGGAAGGAGGTAGTAGGGCCAGGTTTGGGAGGAAGTATGAGGAGCTCTGTTTTAGCCATGTTGAGTTTAAGGCGACGGAGGGCCATCCAGGATGATATAGCAGAGAGACATTCAGAAACTTTGGTCTGTATAGCAGGTGTAAGGTCAGGTGTTGAAAAGTATATTTGTGTGTCGTCAGCATAGAGGTGATATTTAAACCCAAAAGATGTTATTAGGTCACCTAGAGAGAGTGTGTACAGAGAAAATAGAAGAGGTCCCAGGACAGAGCCCTGGGGTACCCCCACAGAGAGATCAATAGAGGAGGAGGAGGTGTTAGCAGAAGAGACACTGAAAGTACGATGGGAGAGGTAGGATGAGATCCAGGATAGAGCTTTGTTCCGAATACCAAGAGTATGGAGAATGTGAAGGAGAAGAGGGTGGTCCACGGTGTCAAATGCTGCAGAGAGGTCGAGTAATACGAGCAGAGTGTAATGACCTCTGTCTGGCAGCATGGAGGTCGTCAGTTATTTTAGTGAGGGCTGTTTCCGTGGAGTGAGCAGTGCAGAAGCCAGATTGTAGAGGGTCTAGGAGAGAATAGGTGTTGAGAAAATGGAGCAAGCGAGAGAATACAAGACGTTCAAGGAGTTTAGAGGCAAAAGGCAGGAGGGAGACAGGTCGATAGTTAGAAAGACAGGTAGGGTCAAGCTTGCTGTTTTTGAGTAATGGTATGACTGTTGCATGTTTGAAGGAGGATGGAAAGGTTCCAGAGCAGAGGGAGGAGTTAAAAATGTGTGTGAGCGTAGGGATTATAGTAGGAGCAAGAGGTTTTAGGAGATGGGAGGGAATGGGGTCAAGAGGGCAAGTGGTAGAGGGAGAGGTGGCGATCAACAGCGACACATCCTCCTCTGAGACAGTGGAAAAAGAGTCAAGGAAGGCAGGAGGAGAGTTAGGAAGAAGAAACAGAGGGGATGTTCTGACGTATGGATTCCACCTTTTCCTTAAAATAGTCAGCAAAGTCCTGAGCGGAGATGGAGGAAGGAGAGGCAGCTGAGGATGGTTTGAGTAGAGTATCAAAGACAGAGAACAGTCGGCGTGGGTTAGACTTGTGCATGTTGATTAGTGCAGAAAAGTAGGCTTGTTTAGCTTGCGAGAGGGCAGAGTTGAAACAGGATAGCATAAATTTGTAGTGAAGGAAGTCTGCGAGAGTGTGAGACTTCCTCCAGAGGCGTTCAGAGGAACGAGTGGAGGAACGCAGCATGCGTGTGTGGGAATGTAGCCAGGGTCTAGGGTTAGAAGGGCGAGTGCGGCAGAGAGAAAGCGGGGCATGTAGATCAAGAGAGGAGGACAAGACAGAGTTGTAGTTCCTGACCAGGTTGTCGGGGTCTGTAGCAGAGCTGAGAGAGGAGAGGGAGGAGCGTAAAGTGGACTCAAAGTCAGGTAAGTGAATAGAGCGCAGTTTTCTGCAGAACCGGGGTGTAGATGGAGGTGGAGAAGGGGAGAAGCGAGATAGAGAGAATGAGATGAGGTGATGGTCAGAGAGAGGAAAAGGGGAAATGGAGAAATCGGAGAGAGAGAAGTTCTTAGTGAAAACCAGGTCTAAGTAGTGGCCATCCTTGTGGGTGCTGGCTGCAGTCCACTGTTGAAAGCCAAAAGAAGAGGTTAGAGAAAGAAAGCGGGAAGCCCAAGGGAGAGAGGGGTCATCAATGTGACAATTGAAGTCCCCAAGGAGAAGAACAGGGGAGTCTGAGGAGAGGAAGAAAGAGAGCCAGGATTCAAAGTGAGAGAGAAAGGCAGAAGGGGGATGAGTAGAGGTAGGTGGGCGATAGATGACCGCCACATGAACAGGGAGAGGAGAGAAAATCTGGACAGTGTGAGCCTCAAAGGAGGGAAAAGCAAGAGAGGGAGGAATAGGAAGGGTTCGGTAACGACAGAGAGAGGAGAGCAGGAGCCCCACGCCTCCACCCCTGCCATCAGTGCGCGGAGTGTGGGAGAAGGAAAGGCCCCCGTAGGAGAGGGCAGCTTCCAGAGCAGAGTCAGACTGAGTGAGCCAGGTCTCAGTTATAGCAAAGAGAAGCAGGGAGTGAGAGAGAAAGAAGTCATGCACAGAGAGGAACTTGTTACAGAGGGAGCGAGCATTCCAAAGGGCACAGGAGAAAGGGAGAGAGGACGGAGGGTGGCAGGGGATGGGTATGAGGTTGGAGGGGTTGACACTAGAAGGAGTAGAGGTTGCAGTTGGCAGGCGAGGACGAGCGCATGTAGGAATAAGACAGGGACCAGGATTGGGAGAGATATCCCCAGAAGCAAGGAGGAGAAGCATGGATAGAAAGAGAATGTGTGAGGAGGATTTGTAGGGGTGTTTTTTAGTGCAGGGGATATAGCTGTGTGGTGTCAGAGGACGCAGGTAAGAAAGGAGTTCATGTGAACAGAGAAGTGGTGAAGGAAGGAGAGATGGAGATATATGAATGGAGTTAGAGACATACTGAGGCTGGTAAAAAGAAGTGCATAATTTGAGAAGAAGTGAAGTCACTGCAAATATAAATGGTAAAGGCAGCATCACAGCAGTAATGATGCAGTCTGGTATTGATGATATCCTCCTTTCCAGCGTAGTTCAAATGCAGGAATCAGGGCCAGATGGGGTGTCCACTTCTTCCTCACTTCTTTTGAACTTCCTTTTAAACTTCAGTTGTTCAATAGTCATGCCACTTATAATGGGCCACTTGGATCTGGGCTGCAAGCAGACTAGCTGTTCTGACTGGGTTTATATAGGCCTAAAAAGTCACCTGACAGTGTTGTTCTGTCTGCTTAATTAGCACATCTGAGGCACATTCAAACAAATGGTTTTCTACACAGGGTGTTCCCTGCCTAGGTGGCAACACTTAATTTGATTAGGGGTAGACAGAAAACAGCATTCAAATATGGTTTTTACCTAGCATTGGATCACTTGCATATACTATATAATACACACAGCAAAGGCTTCAATGATGATTTAGAGATGGTTTTTACCTGAGGAGAGAAGAAGGATAAGATCCATTAGGGTAAGAGTTCCTTCCTTTTAAACTCCTGCTTCCCTGGGAGACCGCGTGGGCCGTGTGAAGAAAATTCTGCAAATTATAATATTGCAAGAAGTTGGCCGGGAGAGGCGTGAAAGAAAGAACCCCACCCTGCTGGGGCAAGTGGCACGAAAGCTGTGGCCGCGCCCTCCTGGACTGTGACGGCTCAGAGCCAATTCTGGGTCACCAAGTGAATCAGTGGGACCCTGCTCTAATATCTACCAGGGGGAGGGGTCCTTGTATCTGCCAATTGAGAATGGAGCTGTCTGAGGGAGGAGCTATAGGTGCGCTTCCTGCCCCTCAGTTGCGATGAGCTGGTGAACAGGAGAGACTGCTGAACCGAGTGTCTCCCTTAACCAGTGTGACTAAGAGTGCAATGGACATTGCTATACAACCCTACCTATTGCCAGGAGGCTTTCTGGTAGTGAAGGCGGGTGACAAAGAGATGCTGCGGTGCCTGTGCGCTCAATGCAGGTTACCCGGCGGAGAAGCCAGCACCACTGCAAGATGCCCCCAGTGTGGAATACACTATCTATGGGCCGTGGAGTCATTTGTGCCTGGGCACGCCGCGGAGGCAGGAGGAGAGACAGCCAAGCGGATGGCTGGAGCCGCGCCCATAGTGAAGTCGGAGAAAGCTGATCCCGGAGAATGGGGATACTTGCTAATGATAGCTACTGGAAAGGAGAAGATTGGGGCCTGCAACCGCAGCGAGAACCCGGAACCTCACTGTCAGTCCCCTGCGGAGGTACCACTACCAGCGTCGGAGTCTGCCTCGTTGGACGAAGAGCAAGCAAGCCCGACATCGGTGGTGATGCACCTACCGGCGGGCCACTACAGCGGTGCTGGAAAAGAGCCAACACTTACCTTTGATGTAGAGGAGCCGAGTCCAGAGAGTTCGCGAGCACCTGCGCTGATGCGACCGGAGTGGATGAGTCCCACGGCCGTGGCGACTCCCATCGTGAGAGAAGAGGACCTCATCACAAGCCAGTGGAGTGATGAGAAACCCTCTTCCCTCCCTCAGGCTCCGATGAAGGCGGCGGAGAATGAAGGCCTAGTCCAAGCTTCAGCGGAGCAGCGGAACGAACCATCGCGTCCGGCGCTGGATGTCGTACTGGAAGAGGAAGATCCAGTGGGGGACCCCACCCAAGATGGCGCCGAGTGCCGCGAGATAGATGACGTCACTTCCGGCAGACACAACGGAGCCGGCTAGAAGCAAGCCGCACCATCGCAACCGCCGTGCTGCACCAGGCAGTCAGAAGAAGAGCGGAGCAAGAGCCAACAAGCCATGAGGAATCCTGGGAATCGAGAGAAGGGTGAGCCTGACCTGCTCAACGCTGGCACCAGCCGAGGTATTGCCAAACTGCGGATAGTAGTACCGCATCGCCAGCCCACGTCCCTTTTTGCCCTGTCCCCGGCCATTGCCCAAACCCCTGCCCCTATCACCTCGTCATCCGGGTCCCTGTCTAGCCAAGGGTGGTCTGGGGAGTCCCGGGACACCTCTGAGGAACGGACTGGGTCAGCTCTGGACTGGGGGGAATGTTTTACTTCCGATGAGGGACCGGGGAGAGAAATGATTGCGTCTGGGATGTCTTCGAGAAAGAGTTCTATCGATTATAATGCAAATGTGAGGGGTAGGCCTAAACGCCTTGGGTCGGGCTCTAGGTCCACAGGGACATCAGAAGTTTCTTCTGGGGGAGAACCGGAGGAAGGAGAGATGGCTGTATCAGTGAGAGAGCAGGCTGTAGAGAGTGAAACCAGATGGTGGGCTCCTATGTTTGAGGGGTATGAGGCCTGGTTGGATCGTACGCGGTTCATACTGATATGAAGCGATATAGTCGATCTTTGGTGGGATATAGGCGAGTACTCCGAGGAGGAATGCCTGGAAGAGTTTAGGAAGCGATGGTATGACATTCAAAGGGGCATTGTTACTCCATGGGGGTCCTCTATTTTATATGATTTAGTGGCTCCTGAAGAACCATTGTCCTGGGTACTGCCAGGCAAGGCAGGTAATAAAAAGTTGATTCGAATCAGCAAGGCTGAGAGGGCCATAGTTGCCAGATACAAACGGTCCCATGGTCTGGAATATCCCTATGTACCTGAACCTCTCATGCAGGAGATAGAGGATAACAGGGATACATGGCTGAGGGAGACTATTGAGGACAATATCATGTCTAAATCCGATCATGTAGCACATAAGACAGCGGAAACGATCTGTTACCTCATGAGAGTATGGAGTGTTGGGCGCAACATTTACATGCATAAAATGGAGTACAGGCCAGAGAATGGTCAGCCCAGATCTTATAGTATTACCGTGCAGGATGCTAATGTGAGGCAGGTGAAGAAACCTGATCCTAGGCATTACTACTAAGTAAATTCTCCTATGGAGTGGTTCAAATGTACTGCTGTGGCCAAACTGGTCTGGTGATTATGTTCATGGTGGGAAGATGCGTTCTGTAATAATGTATTCCTATGCTAATGTATATTGTTTATGTGTTGCAGTGCTACCTGAAGGAAGGTTCCGCAAATTTAGGTCCAAGCGGGGACATTGGCTTCCACAAGGGGGAGATTGTAGCCATGTATAAAATTGGTGTACAGATCTCTCTCTCTTGCTGGCAGTAATCCTGGTAAGAAGGCAGGGTTGCCAGTAGTGATCATGGAGGTGTGCACTCAAACCCTTGTGATGTGTCATATGTAGCAAAGGAAGTGACAGCATGCTTTGTGTCCACTGTTAGTGACACAGAGGTGGGTCTTTCTGGAGCCTATATATTGCACAGCACTCCCAAAAGTGTGGGTGTCAAGTGTTCAGTTCAGTGTTATATTCATCCTGAGTGAAGTGTCTGCAGCAGTTCAAGTCTGTCTGTCAGAGTGGCAAGTGACAAGCTGAGTACACACTGTGTCCAGGGCTCTGGCAAAGCTGGTGGTCTCCCTTAGGGGAGAGGTGGAAGAACAACTTAATTAAACAGACAGGAGGTACCTTCTGCCTGGAGGGCCTCTGCAAGATGTGCGGCTTAGTGTCGGCCGCTGTGATGGGCAGTCTGCCAAAAGATATGCCAATAAAGATGCCTATGGAAAGACCATTCTTGCCTGTGAGTGGAGTTACTCAGGGAGAAGGTGCACCTAGTAGTTTCCCGTCAGAAACTCCTCCCTGCTACCGTAGGGATCCTGATGGAGTGGAGGCGCTGTACCAAATGTGAGTAGGACTCAGCACACTACCTCAGACTAGATAAAAACAAAAGAAAAAACATCTCAAAACCTCATAGTGTAGTATTAAAAGAATATATATTGTGTGACAGCAGGTGAGTATCTCACGTACATCAATTTAGATAATCAAAAGCATGGCATGTTTTGGACATGTTACCAGTCCACTACCGCAACAGCACACGACAGTCAGACCGATCGATGAGGTAGGTTCTTCTCTCTCGCAAGGTGTCGTCTCTGCAACTGCTGCCGCTGTTTAGGTCACAGGTAAGGGGGGAGATGTTGACTTCAGTCCGGGAACAATTCTATGCCTCACTGGATGTGTACGTTCGGTATACAGCAGACTTCTGATAACGTCATCAGAGTTCCGTCGCGTGTTAAAGCTGGAAGAGGCTGAATAGAAATGTCTGTGAGGATAATGTCCTCGCAAAGAACTTCAATGTCCAGAGATGCAATCAAAGTGGCACTGGAACGCGCCTTCCAACGCGTTTTGTCATAGAGTGACTTCGTCAGGGAATATCTGATGCTATCATAGATAGTTACTTATAGCTTCAAAACTCTCCTGATTGGCTGTTGGTGAATGGATCCAGCCCATACTCCTAGTTGATATTTAAAAGGATACCTACACTTTGCCTACAATAGGAGGATATATAGGAGATTAAAAATAATGATTTATTACATTAAACATAACAATTTTATACATATTGATGAAAAACATAAGAACCATATCTAAAAACAGAAGAAAATATAGGTTAATAACATAATAAATGAAGGATAAACACTAATGATGTATACATATATAGAAAAAGGGGCAGACACAGAATATACAGAAAAAGCAATGTCCTTATATGGACCAAGGATTATCCAACTGTATAAGCGATACTGATACCATATTGATGTTGTTGTGTATTAAAAATTGTATTGTAAAAATAAAAATATATTACATTTTAAAGAATAAAAGGTGGGAAATAAAAATGATATTAAAGAGAACTGGAATAAGTGAGTGCTTAATTGCTACATCGTATTCATTTCAACATGTACATTGGTGAAACATATTAAGATTATCGATTTATAGAGACCAAATGTCTATCTCTTCGTTTAATCCTAGAGGTGCCATGGTTTGCATTTTATAAATCCATTGGCTCTCTTGTTTGGATAGTGTTTTTTCTCTATCTCCTCCTCGTCTTCCAATTGATACAGTTTGGATGCCAATATATTGGAGCAATGTAGGGTCACAATTGTGTCTCCTCTTAAAATGCCTAGGTACACTATGTTTTTCTAACCCATGTCTGATGTTCCTAGCATGTTCCAGAATTATGGCCTTAAGGCATCTTTTTGTACGTCCAATGTATTGGTATCCACAAGGAGATTGGAGGAGGTAAATCACATGAGTGGTTTTGCAAGATATACAATCCTTCACCACAAATTTCTCTTTTGTGGTGAAGGAGGTAAAATTCTTACGTTCTGGATTTAGCATGCTGCACGCCTTACACTTCCCACAACAGAAATTCCCAGGTGGTTTCTTGGGTAACCATGATACCTCTGTTGTTTTAGGCACAGGCGGTCCAATGTCGCTGGGAGCCAAATAGTGTTTTAAATTTTTGGCTTTGCGGTATATAAAACTCGGCTGCAGCTGCAAGGAGGGACCAAAAATAGGATCATTGCATAGAATGTTCCAATTTTTCTTAATGACTTTCTGGATATTATTGCTAGCTGAATTAAATTCTGTGATAAAGGGAACTTTGATTTTATTGTCAATAATGACATTATTAAATTTTTCTTTCTTAGATTGTATCAATAAAGAGTCCCTTTTCATATTATCAACCTTATTTAAAGATTCAACCAACAAGGACCTATCATACCCACGTTTAATGAATCTCTCAAACATGGTTTTAGACTGGATATTAAAGTCTTCTTGGAAACTACAGTTGCGTTTTAGCCGCATAAATTGACCTGTAGGTATATTGTTAATCCAAGATCTTTTATGATTGCTTGATGATAATAACAAACTATTAGTGTCTACTTTCTTGAAAAAGGTTTTGGTGATAATTGGAAAATCCACCTTTGCCTCCAAACTCAAATCCAAAAAAATGTATTTTACTATTATTATGGACTGAGGTAAATTTGAGATTGAAGCTATTTTGATTCAAATATGTCTCAAATTGTTTCAGAGTGTCCTCGTCACCATCCCAAATACAGAGCACATCATCGATATATCTGCGCCAGATGATGACTTGACTGGCAAAAGGATTCTTATTCCAGATATACCGATGTTCCCATGCCCGCATATATATGTTGGCATTACTGGGGGCAAAACGTGTACCCATAGCCGTGCCACATAACTGAATGAAAAACTGATCCATAAATAAAAAGTAGTTATGTGACAATATAAATTCTATTGCATTAACAATGAATAGGCTATTGGATGGATGTAGCTCTGTATCTCCTTTCAATGTATTGTGCACCGCCTCTATACCATTTATATGGGGAATACATGTAAATAGCGATTGTACATCGAATGTAGCCCATATATAGTTCTCTTGCCATTTAATGGTTTTGAGTAAATTTAAAACCATTGTAATATCTTTTATATAAGAGGGCAATTTTTGGACATATCTCTGTAAAAAGAAGTCCACATATTGTGATAGGTTTGATGTTAGTGAACCAATACCAGAGATTATGGGTCTTCCCGGCGGGTCCTTCAAACTTTTGTGGATTTTCGGGAGATGGTAGTATGTAGGTATACGGGGACACTCTATATACATAAATTGGAATTTCAATTTATTCAGAACAGTAGACACAATAGCATCATCAAGCAATGTTTTGAGTTCTCTTAGGTACTGATCTGTAGGATCCTGACTTAATTTACCATATGATAGGGAGTCACCCAATATGCGTAATGCTTCAGATTCATAATCTTTTCTATTTTGGAGCACAATTCCTCCTCCCTTATCCGCTTGGCGTATGATCAATTCCTTTTTTATCTTGCAATACCTTCAAAGCTAAATACTCCTCATGTTTTAAATTGTGTTTCACATCAGTTTTTTTTATAATTCTTAACTAACAATGAAAATTCATTGTATACTACATTGAAAAATGAATCAATAGAGCTACCTTTACTCTGTGCAGGGTAGAATATAGAGGGTGGTTTAAAACCTGTATGTTGACATGTCACCTGATCTTCCTCTTCAATGGGAGAATTTTCTTTTTGTTCTTCACACGGGGGATCTAGTCTTATCTCCTTTTTTAAAAAGTGTCTTTTGAGTGTTACGCTTCGTGTGAACTTATGTAGGTCAGTGAACAAACAAAAACATTTTTATCGTGATAAGCACGATTATGATAATGGCAGACAGAAAGATTGGGCTAAATTTGAGATAGAAGAAAAAAATGCCACTACCCCAGGTCAAAATCCTCCTAAAAAACAATATGAGGGACACCATCAAAAACCTAAATTGGGTGGTTATCGTAAGTAAAGCTGGAGAGGCCAGGGGGAATGGACTAAAGGATACAAAGGTAAACCTTATAGATACCATAAAAAAGAAACTAAGGAACACCAAATAAATTATTATCAACAGAGGAGGGATAGATCATATTCTACGACTGAAAAAAGTAACATAGAGTCCTATCATAAAAACAGATATCAGGATCATTATAAAGATAGGCATCAGGAACGTAGAAGGGAAACAACACCCCCTACACGGGACTCTGACCGCCAATCACCAGAGTGTTCCCTTTTTCTAGTGGCACTCAAAATCAGGTATTTGGGGCCAAAGGAGAAAGGGAACGGGGAATGGGGAAAAAAAAAATGGACTTTAGAGTCAACAAGGAATTTGAAAAGACATCGTTCACCCGAAGAGGGATGAGGGGGGGGGAGGGGTGGAAATCCCAAGTCACAAAAAAGAAGAGAACAGGAGAGGGTACAATAACAGAGTCTATTGGAGGGATTTTTAATTTGTCATCTGTCACCTTGACCAAAGATTAGGAACAAGTCCTTGATAAGGGTCTCTCCTTTTCAAAAACATGTGGTCCCAATGGGTTTCAGTTGTTCCCTGACCTACATAAGTTCACACGAAACTTAACACTCAAAAGACACTTTTTAAAAAAGGAGATAGGACTAGATCCCCCATGTGAAGAACAAAAAGAAAACTCTCCCATTGAAGAGGAAGATCAGGTGACATGTCAACATACAGGTTTTAAACCACCCTCTATATTCTACCCTGCACAGAGTAAAGGTAGCTCTATTGATTCATTTTTCAATGTAGTAAACAATGAATTTTCATTGTTAGTTAAGAATTATAAAAAAAACTGATGTGAAACGCAATTTAAAACATGAGGAGTATTTAGCTTTGAAGGTATTGCAAGATAAAAAAGGAATTGATCATACGCCAAGCGGATAAGGGAGGAGGAATTGTGCTCCAAAATAGAAAAGATTATGAATCTGAAGCATTACGCATATTGGGTGACTCCCTATCATATGGTAAATTAAGTCAGGATCCTACAGATTAGTACCTAAGAGAACTCAAAACATTGCTTGATGATGCTATTGTGTCTACTGTTCTGAATAAATTGGAATTCCAATTTTTGTATATAGAGTGTCCCCGTATACCTATATACTACCATCTCCCGAAAATCCACAAAAGTTTGAAGGACCCGCCGGGAAGATCCATAATCTCTGGTATTGGTTCACTAACATCAAACCTATCACAATATATGGACTTCTTTTTACAGAGATATGTCCAAAAATTGCCCTCTTATATAAAAGATACTACAATGGTTTTAAATTTACTCAAAACCATTAAATGGCAAGAGAACTATATATGGGCTACATTCGATGTGCAATCGCTATTCCCCATATAAATGGTATAGAGGCGGTGCACAATACATTGAAAGGAGATACAGAGCTACATCCATCCAATAGCCTATTCATTGTTAATGCAATAGAATTTATATTGTCACATAACTACTTTTTATTTATGGATCAGTTTTGTGGCATGGCTATGGGTACACGTTTTGCCCCCAGTTATGCCAACATATATATGGGGGCATGGGAACATCGGTATATCTGGAATAATAATCCTTTTGCCAGTCAAGTCATCATCTTGCACAGATATATCGATGATGTGCTCTGTATTTGGAATGGTGACGAGGACACTCTGAAACAATTTGAGACATATTTGAATCAAAATAGCTTCAATCTCAAATTTACCTCAGTCCATAATAATAGTAAAATAGATTTTTTGGATTTGAGTTTGGAGGCAAAGGTGAATTTTCCAATTATCACCAAAACCTTTTTCAAGAAAGTAGACACTAATAGTTTGTTATTATCATCAAGCAATCATAAAAGATCTTGGATTAACAATATACCTACAGGTCTGATGTACCTAGGCATATTATCATCAAGCAATCATAAAAGATCTTGGATTAACAATATACCTACAGGTCTGATGTACCTAGGCATAGTGTACCTAGGCATTTTAAGAGGAGACACAATTGTGACCCTACATTGCTCCAATATATTGGCATCCAAACTGTACCAATTGGAAGACGAGGAGGAGATAGAGAAAAAACACTATCCAAACAAGAGAGCCTATGGATTTATAAAATGAAAACCATGGCACCTCTAGGATTAAACGAAGAGATAGACATTTGGTCTCTATAAATCGATAATCCTAATATGTTTCACAAATGTACACGTTGATGAAAATATAGGTGCAAAATTGCGCTCATGCAAACAATGATATTTTAAAAACCTGTGATACAAAGTCCAATAGGTAGTCCTGGAGCTGCCCAAAGAGGTTATTCTGGTATCTTCCAACCAGACTTGGAATTGTGGAAGAAAAAACCTCCTGTGATGCTGAGGCAAGGATAAGGATAGGATTGTAGACAGAGTTCTTCTCTTGAATGATTACCTCAAGAAAAAATGACAAAACATGCAGACAACACTGCAATGGTGCATTTCCCAGGGACAACAATGGATTATAAATAAAGAGAGCAGTTTAATATGAGACAATTGAACCATACATTATAAAAACACATTAACTAAAATAAAAACTTTCATGTGCCTCTGCACTTGAATAATGAATCTTGAAACTTGCTCCGCCTTGATACAAATTAGAATCCTACTCACCAAAAGTGACTAGGACATGCGCATTTAGTTAAGGGTCTTTTCACCAGGTAAACCACTTGCCGTGGGGTGAATTACGCCAGTCACTGAAGGAAGATCACCTTCTATGCTCGGAGTCTGCTTGCTGCCAGAGTCTGGTCGATCAACTCCTACGCTGACATCACCACTCAGATTTCACTGCTACGGTGTCCCTGCGATGCCAAAAAACCTCCAATGCGTTTCGAAACTCCAAATAGTGGGTTTCTGACTATTTGAAGTTTCGAAACGCGTTGGAGGTTTTTTGGCATTGCAGGGACACCGTAGCAGTGAAATCTGAGTGGTGACGTCAGCGGAGGAGTTGATCGACCAGACTCTGGCAGCAAGCAGACTCTGAGCATAGAAGGTGATCCTCCTTCAGTGACTGGCGTAATTCACCCCACGGCAAGCGGTTTACCTGGCGAAAAGACCCTTAAACAAATGCGCATGTCCTAGTCACTTTTGGTGAGTAGGATTCTAATTTTTATCAAGGCGGAGCAATTTTTAATACACCACAACATCAATATGGTATCAGTATCGCTTATACAGTTGGATAATCCTTGGTCCATATAAGGACATTGCTTTTTCTGTATATTCTGTGTCTGCCCCTTTTTTTATATATGTATACATCATTAGTGTTTAACCTTCATTTATTATGTTATTAACCTATGTTTTCTTCTGTTTTTAGATATGGTTCTTATGTTTTTCATCAATATGTATAAAATTGTTATGTTTAATGTAATAAATCATTATTTTTAATCTCCTATATATCCCCCTATTGTAGGCAAAGTGTAGGTATCCTTTTAAATATCAATTAGGAGTATGGGCTGGTTCAATTCACCAACAGCCAATCAGGAGAGTTTTGAAGCTATAAGTAACTATCTATGATAGCCTCAGATATTCCCTGACGAAGTCACTCTATGACAAAACGCGTTGGAAGGCGCGTTCCAGTGCCACTTTGATTGCATCTCTGGACATTGAAGTTCTTTGCGAGTACATTATCCTCACGGACATTTCTATTCAGCCTCTTCCGGCTTCAACACGCGACGGAACTCTGATGACGTCATCAGAAGTCTGCTGTATACCGGACGTACACATCCAGTGAGGCATAGAATTGTTCCCGGACTGAAGTCAACATCTTCCCCCTTACCTGTGACCTACACAGCGGCAGCAGTGTCAGAGACGACACCTTGCGAGAGAGAAGAAACTACCTCATCGATCGGTCTGACTGTCGTGTGCTGTTGCGGTAGCGGAGTGGTAACATGTCCAAAACATGCCATGCTTTTGATTATCTAAATTGATGTACGTGAGATACTCACCTGCTGTCACACAATATATATTCTTTTAATACTACACTATGAGGTTTTGCGCTGCCTTTTCTTTTGTTTTTATCTAGTACATGTAGTTTGTGGAGCCAGTCCACGGAATACAGCAGCATACCTCCATTATATACCTAGTAACAGGTTTTAATTTTGTGGTTGAACACAGCACTTTATTTATTGGTTTATGTATATCACATTGTAGATTCACCTAAGTTGTTTATCTATATCACTTGATTCTTCACTATGTCACAATCTTGAGTGCATTTATCCTATTTTGTTTTTACACTACCTCAGACGCCTGTCATGGTGATATCACCACAACATCAAGCGGGAGGCTCAGGAGTCCTTTTGCCAGCAGGTGCACCACATTACACAGCCATGTAATTGGGATAGTTTCTCACATATGGGGGTCAGGATCAGAAGGGCATAGGGAAACACAGTTACACTATATATATATATATATATATATATATATATATATATATATATATATATATATATATATATATATATATATATATGTGACAGAATTATAGACAGCGCCCCTTACCAAACACACCAAAACTGTTGCAACGCTGATATATGTGGTAGGTGTTTGCACCAGGTGGATAAATTTAGTTCAAACAGATAAATATCAATATAAAAAGTGGCAGGGGCCGTATGTATGCCCAATTGAAATTATTATAAAAAATTTATATAAAAGATGTTAAAAAGAAAAAGTGTGCATAAAAATAAAAAATAAATAAATAAAAATATGAACAAAAATTGATTCAAATTCTATCAAAAATAGAGGACAAAAGAATAACTGTGCAATTAACATAAATAACTATAAATATGCAAGGTCCAACCTAACCTAAATTGTGAATTTCATTAAAGTCATAACAAATAGTGGACCAAAATAATGTTATTCAAAAAAAAAAAAAAATAATTGATAAAGCAATTATAAATGTTCACAAAAAATACTTAAGTCCTCAGATTGTCCATGATAAATGAATCACAAAAGTACAGGCTGCTTCTTCTTCGGTTCACCGAACTCCCACAGCACCTATTTAGAAAAAAGAGAAAAGAAGCGCCCGATCCTTGTGTAAAATCAGATAAGAATTTTAATACATCACGGACAAGACAAATGCACACTTACAATTTCTCTGATAAAATCAGGCATATTATGGGACCAGCCCATGCACCAACTGAAGACTCCACGATCACCTCTGTGTAAACTGAAGTCCTTTAGAGTGCTGGATCTTGTGTCTGTATCAGCCGTTGTCCCAGAGAGTTGTCCCAGAGAGTAAGGGAATCTGTACTTTCCTTTGCGACTGCTTAGTTGTAGCGTGCGGCCGCCATTCACCTCTCTCATGGAGCACTGGGACCCGGAAGGGACTTCACACACGTCTCTGCATCTCTGCGTCTTCACGTTGGTAACTGGGAGCTGCTCGACCACCGTAGGTTCACTGCCACATATCCCTACACGTTTCTTCCGTCCTTGCGGATTTCATCAGGGGATCTCCTGGAGCTCCCAGTTACCAATGTGAAGACGCAGAGACGTGTGTGAAGTCCCTTCCGGGTCCCAGTGCTCCATGAGAGAGGTGAATGGCGGCCGCACGCTACAACTAAGCAGTCGCAAAGGAAAATACAGATTCCCTTACTCTCTGGGACAACTCTCTGGGACAACGGCTGATACAGACACAAAATCCAGCACTCTAAAGGACTTCAGTTTACACAGAGGTGATCGTGGAGTCTTCAGTTGGTGCATGGGCTGGTCCCATAATATGCCTGATTTTATCAGAGAAATTGTAAGTGTGCATTTGTCTTGTCCGTGATGTATTAAAATTCTTATCTGATTTTACACAAGGATCGGGCGCTTCTTTTCTCTTTTTTCTAAATATATATATATATATATATATATATATATATATATATATATATATATATATATATACTGAGTTAAGTTATGGTGAGTAAAAAACGTGACAAAAACCCTCCACAGGAAAGCAAATATGCAAATACAACTGAGCATACAGTTGTATTTGCATATATATATATATATATATATATATATATATATATATATATATATATATAAAATATATATATTTTTTATATTTATATATATATAAAATATATATATTTTTTATACAGTTACACTATATATATATATATATATATATATATATATATTTATATTTATATATTTATATATATATATATATATTTATATATTTATATATTTATATAGTGTAACGGTGTTTCCCTGTGCCCTTCTGATTCTGACCCCCATATGTGAGAAACTATCCCAATTACATGGCTGTGTAATGTGGTGCACCTGCTGGCAAAAGGACTCCTGAGTCTCCCGCTTGATGTTGTGGGGATATCATATATATAGACTCTAAGTATGTGATTTATTTCATTAGGTGCCCATGTGGGCTCTACTACATTGGCAAGACTATCAGGATGCTTAAAGAACGACTTAGTCTACATCGGTCTGCCATCAGAAAGGCTTTGGTGGATACAAACAATAAGGAAGATCTAACTCAACAACAGGTGGCTCGTCACTTCAAGGAAAAGCAGCACAGTCTTGCTACCCTTCGGTGCATGCCAATTGCACAGGTCCCGTTATCCCCCAGGGGAGGAGATCGCAACAAAGCTCTACTTCAATTGGAAGCAAGAACCATCTACAAGCTGGACACCTTAAGTCCACGTGGGCTAAACGAAGACTTTGCATTGAGCTGCTTCCTTTGACAAACTTATCAAGGCAGTGACTCATCCACATCAGGTGACTTTTCGTCCCCAGGATTCGATTCAAATGGACAGACGAGCTGCTTCCTTTGATCAATTGATCCAGTCAGTGACTCATCTATATGCAGTGACTTTTCGTCCCCAGGATTCGAGTCAAATGGACAGGATTATACTCAGTGCCCATATATACCATTTTTCTGTATGTTATAGGATTCTTTTTGTCCCAGTACAGGAACAGCTCTACGGATTGGATATCTTCATTCATCGTTTCTCCAGTAGCTCACTTGTCTTGCATGTATGGATTCTCTGTACTCCTATTACCATTTAGGTACTTTTTACCAGCAGGGGTTTACATGTCGCCTTTGGACATTGTGACTTTCATTCAATTATGTTCATATAACAAGCATGGTTATTGCTCACTTTCTCTACATGACTTACGCCGGTTATGCTATGTTACCAGCAGCCGTATCGGACATTTAATCAATTATTCCTTAACGTACCATTACGCAATAGGGACTAATAAGCTAAAATGCAATTTATGATATTTGCTTCTGATTATTGCATATTTTGTTGCTCTGTATGATATCGTCCATGAAACCACTGCAATTAGTTTGGACTGACTGACTTATGCTTCATCTGATTTATTTAATATTAGCCTCAAATGCGCCTGACGGTCATGGTGCAATTAATTATATGCCAATTCTGTTATATTTAGCCACTAATCTGCGTTGTGTGTCATCCCTGTTATGCGTGGTCTGGCTCTTTAATTTGTGGTCATATTTGTCAGGTCATCAGTCCTACTGTTGATTGATTTACATATGTTTCAATTTTGCCAGTGCATCTCAGCATATATGTTCACATTTTAGTATGTTTTCCACTGTCCTGCACTTTATTGTGGGTGTTTATGTTAGTGCCACATTTTTTCATGCTTATGTATGATGACTTTCAAATAGCTATGCCCAGCATGTGGTGTTATTAGCAACTGATGTTAGTACTGATTTTTATTTTTTTTATTTGACCCATAAAGATAACATTAGGCATGTACATATGCCTCTGCTCAGCCTGTTTAGGCTTACCCCCCCCCCTTCCTTTGTTCCCCTCTTCAAGCTAGCTGTTTAAACACAGCTTGATAACTCTCAGGGTGTTTTCTCACCATGCAGCGCGCACCAGTATTACTACACATGCGCAGTCACACTCAGTTCGTGAAGCATTAGCTACCCTGTAGTTGCGCTCATTATTTATTTCTCGCGGTTCGCGCATGCGCAGACGGCCTTCTGTCAGCCTAGCATGCGTTTCATTGACTGCAGGCGCCCCCTCTGCTCTGAGACTTGCGACTGAGGTTATTTGACTTTCTGCCTTTAACCCTTGACCCGTGCACGCGCAGTAGGTGCGTTTCACGAGTCAGGCGGATCACTGCGTTTCAGACAACGCTTGGCGGTTCATAGCAACGGGAGAGTCCCACAGTTAGCATGTAAGGTATCATTTGAATTTAATTATGTGTTGCACCTGTTTGTTATGGCTTTTGTTGTATACATTTGCCACGCTCAGTAGCACTCATTTTGGCATAAATATATATTCATGATGTGGTGGGTGTAGAAGTTTGAGCTAGCTGGGAATGTGTGTGTGTTAATCAATTTCTGACTGGTAACAGTTAAATGGAGGTAGGTGGCACCTCCCCCCTGAGCTCACCCCTCCCCACCTTTTTAACTTGGGAGGTTCTGGAATTTTGCTGAATGGACAAGACTCACTGTAGTTGCTTCCCCTCATACAGAGGTAAAGGGAAGGGTTCACAGTTTTAGTGTTATGACCTGCATTCATTTGGTTTACCTTGACGTGGTATGCAGGCTTACGACGCTTTGGACAAAGGGTTTAACTAAATAACCAAGTAATTACTATTATTATTGAAGTATTTAAACTTTATACTTATTACCATATATGTTTTGTCAATTTGATGTAGCATTGGGCACCTCTGTCTTTTGTTGTTATTATACAGTAAAGCTTCACGATTGGTGTTTTATGCATGTTTGTAAGCTTTATTAACACACACTTTACTATATCCTCTATCATGGAATCTTTTAGCCATGATTTCTGATTGAATTTTAAAGTCTTGCATGGTGGAACAATTCCTTTTGGCTCTTAGGCTCTTAAGAATCGGTCCGTTGGAATACCTTCCACTTGTGGTCTTGGGTGTTGGCTAGTTTAGAGGAGTAAATTATTAGTGGCCGTAGGTTTAGTATGAACGGTAGACTGTAAGTCCCCTTGATCTTTAAAGATTTCTAAAATCTAGGAATGGGATCCTATTTGGGTTAATCTCACTAGTTAACCTAAGATTATGGTTATTGTCGTTCATAGCCTTTACAAATAAATGGAACTCCTCTACTGTGCCATTCCAAACTAGCAACACATCATCGATGTATCTGGACCATAAGTCCACGTGTTGTGTATGTTCTTGCATCTCTGGAACAAACACTCTTGTTTCCTCCCACCACCCTAGATAGATATTGGCATAAGTGGGCACGCAGGTACTGCTCATGGCAGTACCCTGGAGTTGATGGTAAAACTTTCCCTTAAAGAGAAAATAGTTATGTTTCAAAACAAACTCTAAAAGGTCCAGAATGAACCTAGTATGTTCCTGATATTCCGTACTTCTAGCCCTCAGAAAATGTGAAACAGCCGCCAGGCCTACAGGGTGCTGGATACTGATATATAACGATTCTACGTCTAGAAAAATACCTCTGGTTATTTGTATACCATCTATTTTTCTCAGCATGTCTGTAGTGTCTTTGGTATGAGACGGTAGGCAAGTTACATAGGGACGTAAGATATGATCAAGGTACGTACTCGCATGCTCGCTAAGCGAGTCTATGCCTGAAACTATTGGTTGGCCGGGTGGTTGTTTAGGGTTCTTATGAAGTTTCGGTATGCTGTAAAAAGTAGCTGTTTTCGTTTTTTCCAGTAGCATATACCTAAACTCTTGATCTGAAATTATCTTACTTTCTAGCCCTTTATTCAAAATAGATTTCAGTATTTTGTAGAAAGTGACTGTGGGATCTCACGGGAGTGCCCCGTAGCACTTGTGGTCACTTAGAAGTCTGAGATTTTCAGCACAATATTTATCTTCATCCAGTACCACAATGTTGCCTCTCTTATCTGAGGGTTTAATTATAATCCCTTTGAGTTCAGTAAATTCCTTAAGGGCTTTTCTTTCTTGTGACGTCATATTTTCCTGTCCACCCTTAGATGGTAAGTGTTCTAACTCTTTGGTAACTACTTTGAGAAACATATAGATGTTTGTATTTGAACTTAATGCTGGTGTATACCGGCTTTTTGACCTTAAAGAGGTGAACGGGCCTTGTCCTGGATCTTTATGACTTTCCTCATCTAGTGACACCAGGTTCTTGAGGTTTTCAAGATCTATAGCAGGGACATTTCGATTTTTGTGTGGTCTCTGAGATCAACCACATACTGAAGCACAGAAGCATCCCTCTGTGGGATGGCTCCAGGGCTGTGCTTGGCTCCTCTGTATGTGCCATCTGGGGATCGTTGCCCCTGAGGGGGTCTCTCGGACCGGTTCCGGTCCGGACAGTCTGGCCTGAGATGTCCCAGATGTTACCCGAGATGCAGGTAAAGCACCGCCTCTCGTGCCTAAACTCTGCAGCTTTGGGTGCGTTGCCGTCTGCTGCAGGCTTGTGGGTCCACTGAAGGGTGGTTTTGACTCCCTTGGCCGGAATGGCCACATCTTTGGGAGCCGCTCTCTTGTTCATGATAGCCCGGCTGACTACATACTTGTCCGCCATCCTCGCAACATAAACATGGGTCTTTGGTTTGTGGTCAAAAACCCATGCCCTCACGTCCAAGGGAAGTTGCTGCAGTAGCTGCTCCTGGAACATCAAGTCCAGCAGTGTATGAAACTTGGTGATCCCGTAACCCTCCACACTGGGTCCCCTGCAAAGCCATGCAGGCGCCATAGTCCACATAGGATTCCCGAGGGTACTTCTCCCCAGTCCGGAACTTGCCCCAATCGGCTTCTGGGGTGAGGGCATACTGGGTGAGCAGCATACTTTTAACATGACCGTTGTCATCGGCATCCACGCATGGAATACCCTGCACAATCGTTTGGCTTTGCCGGATAACAAGGGATGCAGTCTCGGCACCATGTCCCGAAGTGGGACCCTGTATCACAGACACTGCGTCTCAAAGTCATTAAGAAACGCATCTAGACAGACGCCTGAAACAGTTGGAGAAAAGAGTAGAAGATCTAGAAAGCAAGCAGGAGGACAGTGAGAATAGAGATAGGCGGAATAACCTAAGGATACGGGGCATCCCAGAGGAGGTGCAGGACCTGGAAGAGCTCATAAACAGATGGATGACTTTGCTGCTCCCAGGGAAATCGGAGGCTTAGCTGGCTATGGACAGGTGCCACAGGGCTCTCCCTTCCCAACAACCCGCCGAGAGATGTAATCCTGCGTCTCCACTACTATAAAGTGAAGGAAGATCTCTGCAGGATCACCCGAGCCTCCTCTGGGGTGAGCTTTGAGGGCTTACAGTTGAAAATCTACAGTATCAGGATATTTCCCTCACTACCCTCAGCAAAAGAAGGTCCCTGCAGCCGGTCACAAAACTCCTGAGAGACAAGGGAATAAAGTACAAATGGGCTTTCCCGTTCGGGTTAATGGTCCTGAAGAATGGGTGCTCAATCATGCTTAAACACCTCGCAGAAAGTGGAGAGTTCCTAAAAAAGCTGGGAATAAAGGAAACAGTTACTTACCCAGCAGCTGAAGAAGAACGTCTGTTCCCTTCGACGAGCTGGAGCACTGTGAGCAGCGCAGCTGACAAAAGAAGAAGCAAGGCAGGGGAGCAACTAGCAACATGAAGCCAATTAAGCCTTAAAGGGGCCAGTCCCCAGATTGTAAAAAGTTTAACAAACAGTTGAAAGAACATTACCTCTGAGTTGCATGCCGGCTCCGCAGAAGATAAAAAAGCCTGAGCCATGAGACAGAAGACCCGCAGTCACCGCGGTCTCGTTTACCCCCACACAGTACCTAGATCGCAGGAAGAGTGAAGAGGACATGCAGGAAAAATGGCGGTCCATCATGGTGCTCCAATCCCCACTGGAGAAGAAGATAGAAAAGGCGTGTGATCCAAGATGGCCGCCGGAAAGAAGGCGCGAAACAGGCAAGGCTGGATAGAGCACGCCCCGGATGACGTCAGAGGGACAGCGCCACAGAGAAAGGAGCAACACCAGAGGCCTGCAGTGGAGTGATTCCGAGCTACTAGGGGGAGACCACAACAGCTTGCATGACTGGGGGAGTCTGGGGGATCACCGGCGGGGGTACGTGAACTCCGCCGCCGGGAGATCTAGACAGGAGAGAGATGGGTAAATACGGGGAGGTTTAGAAGCCTGAACGCCTAGAGAGGAGGAAGGGTCACTAGATGCAAGGGAGCACAGTACCCTTTCCCCAGGAGACATACACAGCCCTTAGAGACAGGAGGGAGGGGGGGGGAGAGATGTTACAGGCATTCAGCATGCAGGGACACAAAGGGAGAGTAACTTCAACCTGGGACAGGAGTGTGGAGCAGAGGGAGTTACCAGTCAGTCTCTACAAGAAAACACAGAGAAGCACAGGGATGGCAAGGAAGGGACTACAGTATATGAGTAATAGGGGCCCAAGGATCATGATAGTAGAGCACAAGTAGGGGATGTAATAGGGACAACATGATAGTACAGGCTGACCCAGCATTCAACCATAAAAATAAAGTGAAAAACTTAGCAGAGGCCACGAAAGTTAAAGGGGAATGTGGGTAGGTTACAAAATGTACACAGGATTAGGAAGGAGATACTTGATAGACAGGGGAAAAGCCAAAGTTACGATAATATCGCGAAGCAAGCGGGGGTTAGGATGGCATCCTATAACAAGCTGGAGGTTACAAGCCACTATTTAGTTAAATGTTAACGTTATAAATGTTAGTAAAAGGTTACAGGTTATAAAGCACCAATGGATAGCAGGGAGATATGAAGATGTTCACCAAATACAGAACATGTTATACAATTATTTAACGGTTTAGAGATATTAACGCGCTGGTGGATGGGCAGGGGCACTGCTCCTCCACCCGTAGGCATGTGCTGCCAAAGCAGAAGAGTGGGCTCAACCCACTCGGCTGCTCAAGTCCCAGGGGAGCATGGGTCACCAGGTGACCCATGCCCTAGGTCCTGGAGAAATTGGGGCCAGGGGAACCAAGGTAGCCCCAGGCCACTGATGCCTAGGCCAAGAGGGCCTAACAAAGGCACAGACGTATGTGTTTTCAGTGTATGTCTTCCCCATCCTTCCCTACTGTGTGTCCCCTCCCGTGTTCACAGCAGAAAGGTGAGAGATGTGCGCACCGACAGAATCGGATAGACTGGAGAAGGAGGCCCAACCGACAGCAAAGATTAGACAAACAAAGGGTGAGTGAGAACGGCATCAGCACACACACCATACACAAATGACTGTATCGCCTTTGCAGACCTGAAAAGGAGTAAACCAGAGGTCCTGTTCCTACAAGAAACGCATTTTAGCACTAGAAGTAGCCCAAAATACCTGGGCAAAAACTATAGACAATTTATTTGGCATCGGCTACTGTTAAGAAAAGAGGGGTAGCCATACTAATTGACAATAGACTGCCATTCCAGTTGGAGAGAATAAAAAGAGATCAGAAATGAAGATTTATTATCCTGGTAGGGCAGATACACAACTGCAGAATAACTCTAGCAAATGTATATGCTCCCTGTGAGAAGGACCCCCATTTTTTTACGTCATTCTTCTCGAAACTAGGAAAGTTGGCAGAAGGTAATATAATTTTAGCTGGGACTTTAACAAAAGTATCGACTCCTCATTGGGCAGATCAACCCCAAAAAGCAGAGGAAAATGTGTAAGCACAGCAGCCCTAGTCAAGGGTCTCAGGGATAGGAGCCTGGTAGATGTTTGGAGGGAGCAACACCCTGGTGAAAGGGGTTATACATTCTTTTTGCACCCCCTAGACAGTTACAGTAGGATCGATTACCTCTTTGTGTCAAACAGAATGGTCCCACAGATCACATATACTAAGATCCATGATATTTCATGGTCGGATCATGCCCCTGTAGAGCTGGGGTGTACACAGATTAGATTGGCTAGCCCAGTGCAAACTGGAGACCTATCGAATCGATAATCAAGATCCCTGAACTGGCGCAATCCATTCAAGAGGAAGTAGCGCAGTTTTTTTAAAATAAATACAGGTAGTGTGGACTCTCACTCCACTTTGTGGGAAGCTCACAAGGCCACATTGAGAGGGACACTAATCAGCATAGCAGCAAGCAGGAAAAGAAAGAGGGAAGCTAAATTAACACATCTAAGAACAAAGTTACATGAGCTCTCTATCCTACATAGCAGCACAGGTAGAGAGGAGATTTTACAGGAGTTAAAGGATATAAGAGTTGAACTGAACCTGCTCCTCACCTCCCAGGCCGAAAAGACGCTGAGTTGGACTAAGAGGAAATTTTTTGAAAAGGCAAACAAGCCAGATACCATGCTAGCCAACAAGATTCGAAATAGGCAACCAAATTATAACATACACATAATTGGGACCCAAAAAGGGGAACTTATAAACGGGGAGACGGTAAATCACAGTGACAAAACGAGTAACGCCCGATCTATTTTCCTGGCAAACTCAGCTTTGCCAAGACTGGACAGGGAGGAGAGCGAGCCACTTCAAACCGACTTTACCTTGGAGGAGCTTAAAGAGGTGATAAAAAATCTGAAGGCCTCCAAGGCTCCAGGCCCAGACGGATTTTCTAACTTATATTATAAAAAATTTAGTGAGGTGCTGGCTCCGCACATGCTGAGAATGTTCAATGCAGTCCTAGCCGGAAAGCCATTCCCAGACCAGATGCTCCAGGCGTCAATTTCTCTAATTCACAAGAAAGAAAAAGACCCAACAAATTGTAAAAGCTACAGGCCGATCTCCCTGATCAATTCGGATATTAAAATATTCTCCAAATTGTTAGCCAATAGATTGAGCGCTATTCTGCCGAGGCTAATTCACCCCGATCAAGTTGGTTTCATCAGAGGGAGATAGGCAGCCGATAACACTAGGAGGGTTATCGATATAATCAATTATATCAATGCCAACAAGATACCGGGGATAGTGTTGAGTTTAGACGCTGAAAAGGCCTTCGACAGAGTAGATTGGTCATATCTAGAGGCCACGCTGGGACCATTTGGTCTCGAAGGTAAAATTTTAAGGACAATCAAAGCGTTATTTACACATCCGACAGCGAGGGTCATACACCAAGGATTCCCATCGGAGTGGTTTAAGATTAAGAGTGGTACAGGGCAGGGCTGCCCGCTTTCGCCCTTGCTGTTCGCCCTATGCATGGAACCACTAGCAGCACAGATCAGAAGCAATAAAGATATCTCAGGAATCTAAATACATTCACAAATGCACAAAGTCGCGCTATACGTGGACGACGTCATCCTCTTACTGCGTTACCCAACCTGTTCAGTCTCTTAGACAAATTTAATAGACTTTCCGGTTTTAAAATCAACCAGTCCAAATCTGAAGCCCTCAGTTTAAACATTCCAAAAGCAACAGAAAAATTAATAGAAGTAAATTTTAACTTTAAGTGGCAGCCCAGTGCCATAAAATACCTAGGTATAAATATCACAAAAAACGTTAAGTCACTATACCAGGCAAATAACCCCAAATTCTTGCAGTCCCTGGGAAGAGAGCTGAGGGAATAGTCCTCGTTCAGAATCTCATGGATTGGAAGAATATACAGTGTCAAGATGAACCTTCTGCCCTGGTTATTATATCTGTTCCAGACTCTGCCAATACCCGTGGTGTCATCAGATATACTATCCATGCAAGCCCAGAGCTCCAAGTTCATTTGGAATAACAAAAAAACACGGATAAAAGCACAAATTATGCAAAGACCAAGAGAATCAGGTGGCTTAGCGGTACCTTGCTTGATGGCATACTATAAAACAGCCCAATTAGGTCAAATTATACAATGGCACACAGATCCGCAGAAGAGAAGAAGGGTAGATTTAGAAAGAGAACTGTATGCCCCATTAGATTTAGCAAACTTAATTTGGTACCCTAAAGGTAGGTTAAAAACGTTAAACAATCCGCTTACCTCAGTACGAAACTGGCTATCGGTTTGGGAGGCCACCAAATTTAGGTGCTCATTGACTTCAAAGTACACTTTGATGACCCCACTATATTGCAACACTGATTTTGCACCAGGGCTAGACATCAAGAGTTTTGGATTATGGGAAAAACGGGGGATCATTAGACTGAAAGACCTGGAATTTTTTAGATACCTCCAGATCCGGGCATTTTATACAAAACACACAATACGTCCACCGCTGACAAATTTTGAAAAGCTCTGTGTGCGAGGTTCTGACACACGGGGACTAATTTCAGAGCTATACAAGGAGGTGATCGGTTCAGTAGATGACAACGCACCGAAACTCAGCTTCATGACTCAATGGGAATCTGACATAGGGGAGACTTTAGAGAACGAAGACTGGACTCAAATCTTCAAAGCAGCCGCAAGTAGCTCCATCTGCACAACATTGAAGGAGAACTCATATAAAGTTTTATTGAGGTGGTACCTCACCCCAGTCAAATTAGCCAAATTTGTCCCGGGCTACTCCCCACAGTGCCCCAAACAGTGCGGGGGGGGGGAAGGGGGCGGAGACTTGAACATGCTGTGGTCTTGTCCCCAAATAGCACCCTTATGGGTAGAAATCAAAGATTGGCTACAGAGGATTTTGGGCCTCGAACTCAAATTGGACCCATGGCAGTTCCTACTCAACAAACCGACGCAGGAAATATCTAAAGCGGGAAACAAATTAATTGCACATTTTGCAACCGCCATGAGGTGCGAGACCGCAGCATTATGGAACCAAAACACAATTCCATCCATTGAAAAAATTCGAAACAGAATTTGGTTCGTTTGCCAGATGGAAAAGTTAACGAGTTTGGTTAACAACACTGGTTCAAATTTCCAAAAGGTCTGGCTACCTTGGTTGGCACAGACGGATATCCCGGGAGTGAGCACTGCTACCATATGGCATTGATAGATACAGGTGAGTTCTCCTTTGATGAGGTATGCCAGAGAGAGTTAGGAGAATCAGCGCGCAAGAGGGGTGGCGGGCTCTGTACATAGGAGGCCCCCCCTTCTAACCAGCAACTAAAAGAGAAGACAGATAGGAAACAGGATCATCGGTTCTGAGATAGGTGTTGCCTCTGATTCGCCACCCCCCCACCCTTCCTTTGTCTTGAGTTAAATGTTGTATGTCCTTAGAGTTACACGTTGAGTGATGTTGAAAGTGCAGAATTCTAGAAGAAATATTATGACAAAATGGATATAACAGTATGCTCTGCTATGTACAAAAAACTAATAAAATCAAAGTTGAAAAAAAATTAAACTGTGATGGTCCACACAGGGAATATCCTGTTCTCCGTTGATAAGGTGGGAGTGTGGGGCTTTACCATGCACTACGGCCAGCATCTGGATACGCTCCGCTGTGGTAGCCTTTTCTCCCCATGCGATCAGGAGCACTGTGAGCCCAGTGGTAAGTCCAGTAGCCGCAATGACTTCCTCCTCCGCACCCGCTGGTGCCACGCCACCATTATTCAGGTGGTGACTTGCTCCCTCCCCATGTCCTTGCAGCACCAGAGTTGGATCGACCTCCTGCACTCCGGGCCGACTGGTGTCTGCTGCAGTTTGAGACCCTTTGGGTCTTTGTTGTGCACCTGGAGAAAATGGTTGGACACGCTATATGAAATCAAGCCCTTTGTGATATTATAGATGTGTTCGTATAAACGGCGTTTAATGGGCCTGGTGGTCATCCACACATACTGCAGACCACAAGGATATTCAAGGAGGTAGATAATATTGGTGCTATTGCATGTAATATATTGTTTTATAGTGTATGTCTTAAGTGTTTTTGTGGAAGAAAAGGAAAGCTTTTTTGCACTATATTTACAGGCTGTACATGTATTACACGTGTGGTAACCTTTGATACCATTTTTACTTAATATCACAAAGGGCTTGATTTCACATAGCGTGTCCAACCATTTTCTCCAGGTGCACAACAAAGACCTAAAGGGTCTCAAATGTGTGGCCATAGAGGCCATGACACTCAATTGTCGAGGAGGTAACATTAAAGGTCTGCTAGGAAGAAGAGAATCCTTTTGGATCTACGAACTGCAGACCCTAGCACCGTCTGGACTAAATATAGAATTTGACCTTAAGCCATTTCTTCTGGACAAATGAAGTAGATGTGGCATATGTAGCATTTGCCATGTTCTGCAATTAGTCGATATAATTGTTATAGCCCTTGAGGCTACCTTCTATGTAGCTCCGAATGGTCTAATCACTATATAGTATCATACACCCCTTATTTACTAATCTACATTAGTAATATTCACACCTCTGCACGTCTAGTATCATGTTGTAGATTTGTTCACTCACATGATTCATTATGTATATTTCTTCTAGTTCACAACATATAAGTATATTATTATCACTACACACTCATTTTAGGACATCAGCGGTTAGCTGTATTTCTATTAGATATTTCATTAGATAGTATCTTCACTCACACTTCATATAACAAACATTATTAGCTATTTAGTAACACATTAGTTATAGTATTTGTAGCATCTATTAATCTAGGATTCTTGAAAGCAAAAAGCAGGATTTTCAGCGCTCGTGCTGCAGTTGTTTCGTTAGGATTAATCCCTGTGCTGCTCGTGCATGGAGCGTCTCCCCAGAGGCTCCCACTTCAGAGGTGATCCCCCCTCGAAGGGGGGGAGGACACCCTGAGAAACAGAGAAGAAATAATGCACAAAAGCGCACAAGGGACGGGATTAGTATTAATTTATTAAAACAAACACATAAACAGCTGAGGGGATCCAACCCCTCCTCAGCTCAATGAATTAACTGCCCAGAAATATAAACCATATATATGGTCTCTAAAGCATAGAAAGCTCCAACGCAGTAAAACATACACAACATAAGAAAAAAAACACAATCAATGTAAAAATAATAAACAAAGAGAGTACTAACAGCCCAAGGGAGTTAAGGTAAAAACCGCCATAGAGAGCTATAATACTGCTGACAGGGGGAAATGAACACTCACACTGAGGCAGAGAAGGGGGACCTCTGATGACCGTACAGGATCCGGATCACGGCATCAAAGGAAGATCTTCTTCTACATTGATTGTGTTTTTTTTCTTATGTTGTGTATGTTTTACTGCGTTGGAGCTTTCTATGTTTTAGAGACCATATATATGGTTTATATTTCTGGGCAGTTAATTCATTGAGCTGAGGAGGGGTTGGATCCCCTCAGCTGTTTATGTGTTTGTTTTAATAAATTAATACTAATCCCGTCCCTTGTGCGCTTTTGTGCATTATTTCTAATCTAGGATTCTATTAAGATCAGTTGTAGCATATTCACAGATAGTGCATATTCAATACTGTGCACTATTTCCAGGGTAACCAATTGGTTTATATATGTGATATTTACACAATATAAGCGGCATTTGGAATTTTCTTCTGCCTAACATATTTCTCATGATAGTCATTAAGTGGACTAATATGGTCTGTTATACTGTTACCTAGTTACAACTAGAGTGATCATGTTTGCTATTAGAGTAGCATCAGAAGTTTGGTAACCGATTAGGTATAAATGCATAATTATTATGTTTGTCTATGTTTACATCAGCAGTTGCCTACTTCATTTGCTATTTATTTCTATGTCAACAACAATAGTTATTTGCATTTTTTATGTCTTAAATGTTGTATTCCTGTTCTATTTGTCTATGGTTCATGTCTGTTTTTCTGAGACTCCCAGTTCATGTGTGTACCAACTGCGCATGACCAAATTTCCGAATATGTGTACTTTACCTTTAAACTGGAACTATATATACTGGGACATACAGGGACTTTATTATCATTATTTTTGCACCCCTGAGGAAGGAAGCACGACTTCCGAAACGCGTAGGGTGGTCCTGCGTGACACTCTACATCTGACTAATTTTATATCCCCGCTGGAGGATCACTGTTGCAGCCTGACACCCAGATTAGTAGCGAATCTGCTACTATCCATCACACCACTCGGCGGAGCCTGGGCCAGACGAATCTGTGGCCACGATCTCACAGCTGCCACTGCACATGCGCAGATTGGACCGGAGACGGAGGTGAATGCCACAGACTGGAGAGGTGTGCCCACCTTACGTACAGGAGGGCTCCAAGCCCAGGAGCAGATGCCAAAGCCAGCAGCTGATCATCCATAAGAGGGGATACGCTTTGATATATCCACCGCCTGATACCTCCTTGCCTTCGGTAAGCAGCTATTTTCACCAGAGTATGAGTGTCCAGTTGGGACCTTTTTTATATGTATTTTATTCATGATGTGTCTTAATTAAATGTTTTTGTATTACTAACTGTCATCTGTTGTTCTCAGCATTTGTTTTATGTGTAAGTGTCTGCTATATGATGGTCTGTTGTCCTTCGCAGTATTATGCTATGATTTTTTATTATCTTTTCATGTACAATCATCTTCACGTGGAGCACCTCATTGGATGGGCCACACCACTGATACTGGTTGTATAATATTATTATTTATTTATTCAAGCCTACAGTTTGTTACTAGTGCAGAGCGCCAAAGATATAACCTCTTTTTTCTATCAACAGAGAGTAGATACACTCTGACGCATTTCGTCCTGAAGAAAGGACTTTATCAAAGAGTGAAAAACCCTTACCCTCAGCTAATCTCTAAATAGGCAGTGTCTTGATCTGATTAGATAAAACATGCATGTATGCATCACACACACCTGCAGATAAATTAACTAATCACAGAAAAAAACTCTATCCTTAGATATATCAAACACGCCCCACAAAGAGAGTCGCTGAGTGCAACAATAAACATACAATATAGAAAGAATAATTTGAACTCCATACAAATAAGAAAAGATAAAGACAAGATAGCAAAAATGGGTTAAAAACAAAACTCCTCGATATCTGAGAATAGAAAAATGATAATACATAACAATATATTAACTATAACTATAAAGTAGAAAATTAAATAATTAAATTACTTGTATATCAAAAAATTATTATAAAAATAATAATTAATATGGCTGTTGTAATAGTTAATATAAATGGATGAAGTGATAACAGAACAAAAATATTCCATAAGAAATCTTATGCAGAAAACATGTATACAAGTGTAATATACTCTGAATACTCCTCATAGGGAAAACTCATGCTGTAAGAAAATGCTTGAGCTCCCAATCTAGATTAATACCTGAAGGATGAAGAGTATTCAGAGTATATATCCAGTACATTTCCTGTTTATTTAATGTATTTTCCCTGTCACCACCTCTAGGATGGCAGGGAATATGCTCAATGGCAGAATAGGAAAAAATCTCTATTCCACCCCTTGAGCACGTAGAGAAGTGTCTGGCCACTGGATGTAATATATCTTTCCTTTTAATTAATCGCAAATGTTCTGCTATTCGTTTTTTTAAAGGTCTTATAGTCCGGCCAACATATTTTTTCTCACAACCACAGCTCAGAAGATATGTCACAAAACTGGTATTGCAATTCAAAAAACTTTTGATATAGCATTTGTTTTTATTCTGATAATATACAATAACTTTAGTTGGACAAGCATATTTACACATTAAACAATTGCCACGGGCAAAAAGGCTTTTGGGTATACATCGAACCTGGGGATAGCTAGAGCGAGAGTCAAATAAGCTAGCTGACAAGTGCGAAGCAAGAGTCTTAGCCTTACGATATATAAATCTCGGCCCACCCTGAACAAATCTGGAAATGTCTTTATCCAATGATAAAGTCTGCCAATGCTTGTAAACTATATCACAAATGGAACGAGATTGTCGATTAAATGTTGTTACAAACAATGGACATAAATTATCTTCATTGGAAAAAGACTTTACCTCATCTTTATTGTACCAAGGTTTTCTCTTTTTGATAAGTTATTTCCTATTAAGTGAATCAGCATAATTGAAAGCCATTTGAATATCCCCATTACAGTAGCCTCTAGCCTTAAACCTTTCTGACATTTCCCTTGACTGCTGAAGAAACATATCATTATCAGAACATACACTGGCGACACACTTTATTCGAGCTCGGCTAGTCCCACGAATTCGGGTATACCCGGGTGTATTGAGGTTTGTGACTGTTTTCTGCCCAAGTGCATTGAGTTATTTTCCAAGCAGGGATTGAAGCATTTTATTCCCGCTGGCTGCAATATTGCACAGTATATATATATATACTGCATTACAATTCATGAATTTATGCCATCTGGTAGACACGCGAAGCATTGCAGCCTATTAAATCCTAATCATTATCATTTAACAGATCAGCCGCCCATCAGCCAGGCATGAATCCAGGCTGGGAAGGCAAATGCAACGGGGCTTGTCAGAGGTGAGGAGCGGCGCATTCCAGGTATCTGCCAGGTACATACCGGGTATTTGCTCGAATAAAGTGTGTCGGTGCAGTAGGGCCTCATGCAGTAAGCGCCGAAAAAGTGCAATCGCCAAGTGTTCCCTATCGGCATGATTTTGGCGATTTGCCCTCGCAGTATTCAGTAAGGGCCGAATCCATGCCGATCCCTGCCGAATCTCTGCGAAAGCAAAACGCAGATGAGCCGGTGATAAAAGAGCCTGGCTCCCGATAACCTGGTCAATAGGCCGTTTCTGCCGATATGTGTTTGCAGCAGAGAGAGACCCGCCGCTCTCTCTGTGCAAACATCGGCAAAATAAAAACATATCAAAACAACTTTTACTCATAGTGTACATGTGCAGGGGGTCTCCGGAGCTGAACCACATTGGTTTCAGGTCCGGGGACCCCCTGCTTCCCGAGATACAGGCCCCTTTATGAGGTGCCGGTATCCCTCTGCATTTAAATGTCCCGATCACGTGACCGCGATATGTAAACAAAGCAGAGGGATACCGGCACCCCCTAAAGTGGCCTGTATCTCGGGAAGCATAGGGTCCCCGGACCTAAAACCAAAGCAGTTCAGCTCCGGAGACCTCTGCACATCTACACTATGAGTAAAACACCCATATCAATAAACACTCATTCCTTACCTTTGCGGCTATCTGCTATAGTAACGAAGCAGCATGAATGTATTTTTAATAATAGTGTACAGTGAGCAGGGGGTCCCCTGAGCTGAACCGCATTGCTTTGTGGACCAGGGACCCCCTGCTTCCCGAGTTACAGGCCCCGGTATGTGTCATCGGGTGGCAGTGTCGCCGCCATCTTTATAGCATCCCATACGCGCCGTGGCCGCTATAAATATGGCGGCGACACTGTAACCGATGCCCCAAACCGGGGCCTGTAACTCGGGAAGCAGGGGTCTCTGAGCCAGAAATCAATGCGGTTCATCTCAGGAGATCCCCTGCTTCCGCACAATATTAATAAAATACACAAATGCTGCTTCATTACCATAGCGGATAGCCGCTAAGGCAATGAAGGGGTTAAGGCAGAATAGCATGTTTATTGGGGACATTTGCCCCCAATAAACATTGCAAGAAACAACATACACCCCCTGTGTATTTAAAATACATAAACACCAATCAATACATAAAATACATATTGCACTGCCCCATTTCCGGCTACTACGATGAATGCCATCCTCATCTTCATCCTGGCCATGCCCCCTCCGCTGCTGCAAAACAGAAACAAGAATAAAAACATCCAATGTAATGTCCCCTAATCCCTTAATCACCATAGCGGTTATTAACCGCTACAGGCATTAAGGGGTTAACCCACCCTTACCCACCACTCGGGAGGCCTACATACCCTCCCCCACTAACCCCTCACCACGTGAGGCCTAACCACCCTCACCCACTACCCACAAGGGAGGCCTACCCACATACCCTTGGGGCCAATACCCCCTCCGCCCACCCCCAGTACCCACAATAAAAACAATACACAGCCCCACAATAAACATCCTTCTATTTATTAAATACATAACCCACCCCCTGTGCCCCCCTATAACTACATGATTTATCCTTTTACATCCAGGGTTCATACCCCAGCCCCACGCGAGTCCCCGGCAGGCTGGCGGGTCACCTGATAGACCTACAGGGTACCAGCAACATGTTTCACACAGGTTCTGGAGGCCTGTTGGTGGGTCCCGACAAGCGCCATGGCCCCCAGGTGGTCTCCTGGGGTCACCGTGGGCCACAATTGGGTCTCCACGGTAGGCCCGCGGATGTCTGGGAGCCCCAGGTCAGACCCACAGGTGTCTGAGGGGCCTCGGGTGGTTCTCACTAGGGTCTGGGGACTCATGAGTGCTCACTACGGGTCCGCGGTGCCCCCACAGATGTGGGACCACCGGTTCTTCCCCGCACACTACGGGTCCGCGGTGCCCCCATAGATGTGGGGTCACCGGTTCTTCCCCGCAGGTGTCACCCATGGACCACGCAGCCTGATACCCGTGAGATACCCGAGGATACCGCAGGTGGTCTCCAGAGGTCTCATGCAGAACCAAGGAACAAACCCTGAATGTAAAATAAATAAACCTGACCTATACATTCAATACATACATCCCTCCCCCCAACACCTACAGTACAATAATGTGCAAAATAACTATTATCCAGATAGGGTTAATAGATTATTTGCCCATTATTAAACACATTTACTAGCATATTAAAATAAATAAAGTACTACTGACCTCATCAATAAGAAGCCCCCATCGCCAGTAACATCCTTGTCTTTCGTTACCCACAAAATACATAGCCAATACATAGCCAATACATTGCAATTACATTCAGATATCAATTAACCCCTTAAACACCTTATCGGATAATAACCGCAAAGGTAATTAAGGGGTTAAGCCACACTGGCCTGATACCCACCCTTCACCCATTCATTTGTACAGTGGCTTCATCATGCAACTATATATATATACACAAATAAATGTAGAAGGGTTATCAAAAACATGCTGTACTACAAATACTACTTCTTCATACAGACACAGTACAATAAAATCAATTTCCTTAAACAATCCAATCTCATCTTCCAATCAAAATCCTCAAATGCCAATCAAAAGCCTCAAAACCACTCAAAACATTGCATTTACATTGTATATATGATGCATACAATCTATGCAGTATGTACATTCTGCAAATGAATGTTAACAATAACATATTACAAACAAAATACCAATACATCTAAAGAAGTATACTATTTAAACCAATCCAGTAACCATAAATCAATTAGCATTCATTAATTAAATCACTAAACAATTTAAATTCCATCCCTAACAATTAAACAATTAACTAATTCAATCGTTGAACAGAACAAGTTATCCTCAGACAAAATATAAGTACCAAAAATAATACAATATACAAAAGCAAGCCTCACCCTGACCTAAAGTACACCATACAATAGCAAAAATTACATCTATCTAATTTTAAAATACATGACACACACATTTATACATAGCAGCATAGCCAAAATAATTTAAAACACAGCAAAACAAGCTTTTAAAACAACATAATTTCTTACCCTGTATGTATATATCGATCTAGACATACATACATACATACAGTGGCAAGAAATGATATACCAAAAATAAATAAATACACATGTAAAAAAGCTTAAAAAATTAAGTTAAATAAAATACATTTCTTTAGTTCACTTACCATTACTTGACCCACTCACCGACTCCCGTTGAACAGCTTACTCTCGAACCAATCCACGCACAGGAACCCATAAAATAATAAACCATAAAATAAAAAACCATAAAATAATAAAACACGACAATCCAGGGGTCTTCTATTTGTAATCCATCTTCATCTGTATTCTTCTTTTTTGTATCTTCTTCCAGGGTATTCTTGTCGTCTTCGGCCACGCCCTGGTCTTCTTTCTTCTCCAGAGGTCCTTCCTCCTCGGCGTCTGCCTTCAAAATGAGACAACATAGGCATTTAAAGGCCTATGACGTCACATTTTCATCATGGTTCCCACGGCCCTGATTGGGCCGTGAAAACCATGTGTTTTGGCCGAGAAAAAAAAAACGATGACGTCTTTTAAAGGCAATGAAAGCACAGCCAATCAGAATGTCTTTGCTTCAATTGCCTTTAAGGTGACATCATGAAAAGTGAAAAAGCAGGATAAGAATCCCAAAAGCAGCGCTTCAGCATATTGGATACATATATAGGCAAATAGTATCAGTGTATAGCCAAGTGGGGAGGAATAAAATAAAGCTATATCAGGTATTGGACCCAGTGTAGTTGATAGCAGGGATAATCAATAACATATAATGTCCTTAGGTGAAGAAATGTCCAAAGTCTTAATGGTACTTCACCAGACTAGATAAATCTTACCTGCAGCACTGTTACAGGTCAGCAACTCCCCTTTAATCCATGATGGGGAGAAACAATACTCACTTGGATAGCTTTTCCTCCATATGTGCGTGCATCACGCAGAGTTTGTAAAGATACCACGAAATCCAGGGATTGCAGCGGAGCACAGCCGAAGAAGGGGACCAGCACCATCAATGAAGGGTTAAAAACGAAGATTTATTGGTACATGGTATAGGGGGGGAAGACAAGACACACTCTGACGCGTTTAAGGCTGGAACGCCCTTTCAGCCTGAAACGCGTCAGAGTGTGTCTTGTCTTCCCCCCCCCTATACCATGTACCAATAAATCTTCATTTTTAACCCTTCATTGATGGTGCTGGTCCCCTTCTTCGGCTGTGCTCCGCTGCAATCCCTGGATTTTGTGACATCATGAAAAGAAACATGGCCGGCCTCACATGGTACGGTAGCCAATCAGAGCGTGGGAACTCCCTCCCAACTCTGATTGGCTCTAGTACCATGTGACAGGCTTTCAATGACGTCACATCCGTTCTCCCCAAGCCTCTATCACATGGTATACTAGAGCCTCGAAACGCGTAGGGTGACTTGTATGGTGCAAGGAGGATCGTGACTGTGAGAGTACTGCAGTTGAACTTTGTGAGGGAGAAGACAGGGAGCAGGCTGACTCTGTTAGACCGGGCTGTGGTGAGATCATCCCTGAAGTGCCACGCTGTTGCGACGTCCTACGGAGGAGGGGGAGTGTGAGGAGGTCACGTGGTGATGCAGTCTGAAGCCATCACGTGACACGGAACGGCACTCCAGCCAGTGGAAGGGCGGAAGCAGGCAGCTGACACGCTGTAGCAGCTGGCATAGTATCCCAACGCAAAGACAACCTTGCACAACTCCAGCACGCATCTGTGGATTACCACATACTGCCTAAACTGACCGGATGTTTGTGAGTGTATTGCTGATTTTCTATCTGTGTTTTTAACCTAGTAAAACTTTATTTGCACCAGGAAGTGTGCGCTTTCTTTTCTTCTCATCCTTTGCAGCTATCACTGAAGTACTGGGTTAGTACTTGCATCTGAGAAAGCAGCACCCTCCTGGACTTTTGCAGCAGTCTGGACTGTTTTGGACTAATATTTCACATGATTGGACTCTAAGGTTGTATCTGAACTACTTTGGGGTCAATCAGGGAACATATTTACACTCTTTTTGTTTGTCATTGAGCGCCTGTAGCTGAACCTTATATAGTGTATGCATTTAGGCATTGATAATTGTGATTGTGGAACTGATCAGCAAGTCTTTCCTTGGAGTAATCTGGGGCAGCTAAAATGGGAGCACTAGCTAGTGCAGTCTTCAATGCCTGGAATGAGGCTTCACAGACGGGAGACCAGACAACCAGCACTGACAGTCGCTTTTGGGTCAAGTCAATCAGGGTTTTAGCTACGGCGCTGTACTGAGGGACGAATTTCCTGTAGTAGCCCGCGGTGCCTAAAAAGCAATAACCTGCTTCTTGGTTTTGGGAATGGGCTACTATTGCATCTACCTTGGCTGGTTTGAGGTGCCCGCCGCCCACCCTGTGCCCCAGATACAGTACCTCTGCCATCCCTACTAAGCACTTGGTTGGTTTCAATGTGAGTTCCGCTTCCCTGATTCTTGCTAACATTGCTACATGAACTAAATGTGTGTTCCAAGAATTGCTAATTACTGCAATGTCGTAATGGTATGCCCTTGCAAACCCCTGCATTCCTTCCAGTAACCTATTGACCAGGCGTTGGAAGGTAGCTGGGGCATTCTTCATCCCGAATGGCCTTATTAAAAAATCATAGAGACCACTGGGGGTAATGAATGCTGACTTCTCCCTAGCCACCTGGGTCAGCGGGATCTGCCAGTAACCTTTACTAAGATCCATGGTGGTCAGATACTTTGCCCCCGCGAGTTCATCCAGCAGCTCGTCCATGCGGGGCATGGGATAAGCATCCGACACCGTCCCTGCATTGAGCTGCCGGTAGTCCACACAGAACCAGGTGGTCCCGTCCTTCTTAAGTACCAGGACTACCGGACAAGCCCAAGGGCTCTGGGACGGTACGATTACCCCTAGGGCCAGCATCTCCTCTACCTCCTTCTCTATACAGCCCTTAACCTCTGCTGATACACGAAAGGCATGCTTATGCCGAGGGCGCAGATCACCTGTGATATGCGTTCTGCCCGGCTTGTCCGTGAAAAGAACCCTATACTGTTCTAGCATAGCTTTGGCTTCTGTTCTCTGCATGGCACTCAACTGAAATCATATCTCAACCTGCTACACTGTGTCCTTTTGTCTAGCCTCCCCTAAGAGGTCTGGCAGAGCACTGCTCCCAGGTCCCCAATCGGTGGGCTACAAATAGCCAGCACCGATGCCACACTCGGGCAACGTACTTTTTGAGCATATTTTATGATAGGTCTTACTTCTATCTGTCGCAGCATCTACCTGTACAACATAGTTACACTCGTTCATCTTTTGGAGTACCGGATACGGACCCGACCAGGCAGCCATTAATTTGTTCTCCTGAGAATGTTTGAGAACAAGTACTTGCTGTCCTGGGATTAACTCTTTGCTATGGGCATTCTGATCATACCAAGTCTTCTGCTTGGTCTGAGCAGCCCTAAGGTTGTCCTGTGCCAACCCCATAAGCATCTCTAACCGGTCTTGGAAATCTACCACGTACTGAAGCACCGAAGCATCAGTATTGGTAGTCTCACCTTCCCATCCCTCACGGAATAGGTCCAGAGGTCTCCGTACCCTGCGACCATATAGCAGTTCAAAGGGAGAAATGCCTGTAGATTCTTGCGGTACCTCTCGGTATGCAAACAGCAAGTGCTGCAAGTGAATCTCCCAGTCTTTTTCCTCTGCCTCTATAAAGGTTCAAAGCATTTGCTTCAGGGTCCCATTGAACCTTTCACATAGTCCGTTTGTTTGGGGATGATAAGGGGTCATGCGTTGGTGCTTCACCCCGCATGCATCCCAGAGACACTGTAACAATTCACTCATGAATTGTGACCCATGATCGGTTAGGATCTCGCTAGGGAAATCTACCCTAGTGAAGATGGTTAACAATGCCTTAGCTGCTGTGACGGTTCAGGGGATTCCTTCCCCTTCTTTCTCTCCCTCTGTCCCTTCCCTTGCCAATCTCCCTGCACTTACCCACTCCTGTCCCGCTCCTTCTACCTCTCATGCTGCCCCGTTGCCTCAGCGCATGCCCCGCAAGTCTCACGCACCCGCGCGGTCCCCGAGCCCCTGTGGCAATGCTCCCCACTCCCAGACTCTCTCAATGCCCGCTGCCATTCCCTCACCTCCGGTGGCAATCCCCTCCGTTCCTCCGCTTCCCCCCACTGGTGTTCCCGCGGTGCTCTGCGCGTCTCGTGACGCAGCCTGTGTGCGTGCACTCTCAGCTTACAGAGGGCGCGCGCACACGCTCCTCTTCTAAGGCCTGTCACTCTCCTGACTCCTCCTCCCATTCCCTGCAAGCTATCTCTCTGTCTGACCCCCCTGTCTCCTCCTCTTCTCCTCCTGACCTATCCCTGTTGTCTCCCACTTCTCTCTCTGCTCCTCCCTTCTCTCCCATTGGTGTGTCTTCCTTTATAATCCCTGTCTGTCCTCTCTATCATCGCTCTGCATCGTTCCTATTTTCCCTGTGTGTGCTGACCTATGCTTTGCTCCCTCTGTGTTCCTGCTTGTACCTGCTCCTGTGTTACTTTGGATTTCACTGGCTTTGACCCCTGCTCGTCCTGGACTACCCTGCTCTCTGTAACCCTTGAACCATGCTACGAACTCTACTTTGCTGACCTCTGGAATCCTTGGACTTGGCTTTTGAACTTCGACTACTCTGCTCTCTGTACCCCTGGACTATGGCGCACGGACACGACCATTCTTACGTTTAACCCTACAAGATGTTGCAAGTATCCTAACCACTTTTCCAACAAGCCCAGCAACGCTATACCACACTCCGGGCTCGCTCCCACTGCTGTGGGTGTGTGGTGTAATACCGTTCCCACCTCAGTATTGGGGTCTTGCCAGGTCTGCGGGCATACAGGCAGATCAGCTGCTGCCCTCACATCAATGGTGGCAAGCGCTACAGCCTCAGGGTATCGGGTGGCAAAGTCCACCATCGTGAGGATGTAGCGCTTCCCCGACCAGCTGGGAACCATGAGAGGTCCCACTAGGTCCATGGCTACCCCCTGGAAAGTTTTTCCTATTACCGGTAACGGGTTCAGGGGTGCCTTCACACGATCACCTGCCTTACCCACTCACTGGCAGGCATCACAGGACCAGCAGAAATTTGCCATCTCCCTGGATGCCCCCGGCCTGTAGTAACTCTGCAACAGCGGGGCTCTTGTCCGAGTGACCCCCTGAAGCCCCGCTAGTGAAATTTGTTGGGATACCCGCAACAACTGCTGCCTATACTCCGTGGGTACCACTAGCTGTCGCTTACTGGTCCAGACTTCATCTAACCCTGTAGACCCTTGCTCTCTATACAGGAGCCCACCGTGCCACAAAAAATAATCAGACTCATCACTTGGCTTGGACTCGGACGCCCGAAGTCTCATGCCCTCCAAGCTCGGGTGTGATCGCACTGCATCCCTAAACTGGGTACCTAACTCTGGCCACCCGCTTGTCAAGGCTAATTTGGGGGGACCGGGGAAAGGTAATGGAAACAGTAAGTCAGTGTCAGTTGGCGACTCAGTCTGGCTTACCTGTCTGGTCTCCACAGAGACCCCTGGAACTGTTGGTCCCAAATGCAGGGGGACGGGATGATCCTGCTGTGATCTTGGCTGACTGACTCCTGGTGATCGCTGCAACAGGAGCCAGCTCAGCTGTAAATTAACATGTAATATGCCCCAGGTCATTGCCAAGGAGGACCTCAGCATCTAACCCGGGCAATACCCCCACCTCCCTCATACCACGTCCAGCACTCCAATCCAAAAAGACCCGGGCAACCTGGAGGGACCGCGATCCTCCGTCTGCCATGGTCACTTGCAACCCGGTGCCCGGGAGCAAATCCTCTGGTCGGACCATATCAAGTTGGACCAAAGTAATGGTGGCACCCGAGTCAAGCAAGCCGTCTGCTTGCCGGTCCCCCTCCGCAGATGTTTCTGCTGGACATCGTTGTGCTGCCTCCCAACAGGTGCAACCTGATGCTGTCTGATCTCCGCTGCTGGCTCCAAGGTGGCAAGTTCAGGTTCTCCTGTGGATGTCCCTCTGTGGGTTGATTCCATGGTTGTACTTGGCTCCTCTTTGTGTGCCAGTCGCAATCCCCCCATGGGAATAACTTTTCTCACCTATCCCAGACTTGCCAGTAGGTCATAAACCTGGCAGAGGTGGCTTCCCAGTCTGCTAAGGGCATGCGCTAACCTAGCACCTATACCGCTTAGCATACGGGACCCAACCCTTTACCTGGCGACAGTAAGTCTGGGCTTCGGCTACCATTTGTTGCTAGCCAGGATTTTATACCGGTACAGGGTACTTTACTGTATCCCGCCCTCCCTGACACTTCAGGGTCTCTAAAGCTTTCAACTCCGGACCTCGACAGACATTGGGGCAGCAGCCCAGCATGTTACCCTTTGAAGTCCGGAGTTAGACAACCCTCAGCTCATTTATACCAAACATATGTGCATGTTAATGGATTCACTGCCGGGCTGACAGGAAAAGGGTTCCTGTCTTTGTACTTTAAAATAACTAGAATATGGATCATTCTTATATGTGACTTTATATAAGAGTTTAAGGTATAATAACAATAGGAAAGTGTATTATTATCCCCTAGCCCTCTGCATCTCAAAAATCAGAGTGCTAGCTCATTCCTAACGTAAGTTAGCCCCTTAATTGAATGTGCTCTGTGATGTGGTCTGTGGTTTGACTTGTAATCTGTCTGCGGTGAGAAGCCGGCATTCAATGTTGCATTGCTTGTCTGGATCGATAACCGCAGACGCACTTTACCAATTGATCTTAATCTGATAATGAGACCATAGTGTACATTGTTGCAATCCGCCATCTTAACTGTGGTTAAGGCTTTCCCAGATCTGTCTGCGGTTAGGAAGTGATTCAGGGTTACAATTCAGATACTCACCACCGGCACACTTATTCAATTACCGCTTTACACAGCGCTAGCAGCCCCTTATGCCTAGCAGGCACATTCTACATAATACAGTACATATTAACATGACTGCAGCTAGGTTCTGGGCTGCAGAACTGACACTCCACTTTTACGGTATGACAAGGGGACATCACAGGTGATATACAGGGAATACATAACATTACGGTGAACATACAGTTAACCCCTTCATCCTCAACAAGGCCTAGGGGCAACCAGCCGGACATAATACCTTTATTATTGGTCTGGTTACCCCTTCACCGTCACAAGGGGTGAGCTTTAAACCCTGGGTGGGAGGAGCCACTAACCTCCAAAACAGCTGAGACCAGCAGGACAAAGTTAACAAACACACAGATACCCAGCAAGCTCTCAGAAACACCACAAAATTACCACAATATATATATGTATAATACAGAAAAGACACAAGAAGTCTCAAAAATGAGCACTCAAAAAATCCCCCAAAAAATGATACTTTAATGTCCTCAAATGTAACAAACTAAAGCATGATAAAAACACAAAACAGAACCCTGAAATAGACAAAGTGACTACATATAACATATGGCCAATACAAAAAGTCTTAATCTATACACAAATATCAGGCTAATGCAAGAAGAGTGTGAGGTCAGATCCCAGGGAAACTAGTTCCCTGGATCTGCAAGACCGGACGGTCACAAAATATTCCAAAAAGACCTATGGGACACACTAATGAATATACTGATGTCATACACATGTAAACCACACACACTGCAAGATGGAAACCGTTAAGGTAAAGCTAACCCACCGTAGTGGGAAGTGTGCAGAAACCTAGGAAAACTGTGTAGAGATGGATAAATTTGTATGAAAAAATAACACAAAAAAATGTCCAGTTGTATCCAGAATGGTATGAAATCTTAAATAAACGAATAGCATATAAAGTCCTTCAATGGTAGCATAGGGAATAAAGAAAAAATATACTCATCCCCCCTTGAGTTACAGAGTGCGGTAGTATAGCTAAAGATGCAAGACAGAAGTTTCCACCTGATATCAGAATCCATATTATTGTGAGTCCCAGAGTCAGCAAGGGAATATGTACTGTATCACAGATTAGAGTCTCAGGGTCACTGCAGCAGCTCCCACTCTACACGTGTTTCACCTTGCGGCTTCTTCACAGAGTGTGGAGACTGCAGGAAAAGACTCACTATTTAAAAGAAAGTTAGGAATTGGAGACAGCTGTCCCCAGAATGAAATCACTCAATATTGGCTGGTAAAGTCAGAGGAGGAAGGAGGCGTGCATCTCTGCCCAGCTGTCTGCTATTTATGCAGATCTGCAGCACGAACAGTATCCAAAGACACATCTTTGTGTCTCCTGGAAGCACGTTTAACCCCGCATGGCGTCGTGACGTCACAGCAGGGCCATCCAATCAAAAGAGTTACTCTTCGATTCGATTCGACATGGAGAGGCTATTCAGCGCCCCAAATCATTTGCCAAAACCACTCGCTCTCAGTCTGCGGAAGTCAGCATTAACCCATGCCGCGATGCTCAGGAATGTAGATCGAATCCTGAGGTTGTCATTCTGGAGGTGCAGTCCAATCAGATCTTTATGGCAGAATTCCCCACTGATGATATAGTGAACAGTATGTACATAAATCATTTCTTCAGATAAAAGAGAAGAAAATTAATAAATGTTAAGAAAAAATGTACAGAAAATAAAAAGCCTTTCATACACATGAAAAAACTCCAAAGGCAAATGATAAATAAGCTGCTTTCCTTATTCATAACAGACAAAAGATGCCTGGGAACCACAAGATTACATGGGTATTAAAAGTCAGAATCACAAGCCAAACTGAAAAACCCAAAATAAATATCACAGGAACATAACGAAACCCAGGTAGTCGTTCAGCCCCTTAGGTATCATAGTTCTGAGCTGAACGATCCACCTAGTCTCTCGCTGCAATAAGGCCCTTTCCAAGTCCCCTCCTCTGATACCCAAAGATACCTTATCAATTGCAAAGGCTAACAAAAGATTAGGGTTGGACTCATGTTTGAGTAAAAAATGACGAGCCACAGTGGTGATCTTTTTAAATGCTTTGATATCCTTCTGTGCATTCCGTATGTTCCTGCCGTGTTCTAGCACCCTGAACCTAACCTCTCTTGTAGTCATGCCTACATAAATTAAGTTACAGGGACAAGTGAGGTAGTATATCACTCCTTTGCTTTTGCAATTCATAAATGAATTAATATTATATCTGCAAGTCCCTGAACTATCCAGAAATTTGTCGGTTTTGCTCATGTACTGGCAGGCTGAACAATTATTGCACTTAAAAAATCCCTTTTTTGCAAAAGATGTCATAAAATGTGGATTAATGTGTGGGGTATAGTGACTCCTGACAAGTTTGTCAGGGAGATTCGGTGATCTCCTAGTTGCCATAGTCACCTGGTCACCCAGAGCTGATTTAAGCTCTGGATCTGTCAAAAGTACCCCCAGTGTTTTCGGAGGATACTTTGCAGTTGTGGCCATTGTTGACTAAATGTACCCACAAATCTGATTTTACCATCCTGCTTTTTCATACTTTAGGTATAAGCAGGGTGTCTCTTTTACATGTTCGACTATGTCTAAGTCCCTGAGAAACACAATTCCTGCTATACCCCCTTTGATAGAACCTCTCCCTCATCTCAATCGCTCTTTGTTTAAAATTTTTGTTTGTAGAACAATTGCGTTTAAGTCGCAAAAATTTGCTTTTAGGTATCCCCTTTATCTGATGTTTGGGGTGTGCACTATTGGCATGGAGTATGGCGTTGATTGATATTTCTTTGCAGAAGATATCTCTGGTAAGATTACCTGACTCCCCAATACTGATCTTAAGATCAAGGAAGTCAACAGACTCACGGCTCCACTTAAAGGTGAGCTTGATGTTCAAATTGTTGTGGTTGAGGACATCGACGAAACCCTCAAACTCCGAGGCACTGCCCTGCCACAGCATGAGGATATCGTTGATGTATCTCAACCACAACAATACATGTGCTTTGTACCCAGAGTTGTCATCTGAAAAAACATATTCACGCTCCCACCACCCCAAGAAGAGGTTAGCATATGAGGGCGCACATGTAGCCCCCATAGCTGTACCCTTTCGTTGGAGATAAAATTTACTCTTAAAAATGAAATAATTATGCGAGAGAATGAAGGAGAGTAAAGTCAACAAAAGATCAGCAAGATGTGATGACAAATTCTGCATGAGAGAAAATATCTTGTAACCGTAAGCCCATGTTCATGATGGGTGCTTGTATAGAGGGACTCAACATCGCACGTAGCGATGATCGTATGTGTATCAACACTAATTGAGTACACTCTAGACAAGACATCCATCGTGTCTCTCAAATATGAGGGCAGGGTCTCTACTGAGGGTCTTAGAAAGATATCAATAAATTTACAGATAGGTTCACATAATACCTTTATTATTGGTCTGGTTACCCCTTCACCGTCACAAGGGGCAAGCTTTAAACCCTGGGTGGGAGGACCAGCAGGACAAAGTTAATAAACACACAGATACCCAGCAAGCTCTCAGAAACCCCACAAAATTACCACAATATGTATATATATGTATATAAGTGTCAAAAGGAGTGCTGCTGGGCGTGGCTAATTGTATAAAACAAGAAACAAACAAGTCCAGAACAACATCCAATGTGACAAAAATACACAGTGAAATACCTACTGTTGCGGCAGCTTTTATTCTTACAAATCACCGGTTTGTCCCTGGCTGGTTCCTGGAATGCGACGCTGTTCACCTGGCGCATGCTGCGTTCACCTTGCATTCCCAGCCGCGGGTCATGCCCGGCTGATGCGTTTATTGATAATGGTTCGGATTTTAATAGGCTGCAATGCTTCGCGTAATGATGAAGTCTCCGGGAAGCGCAATATATGTAAAGAAAAATATAAATCGTGATAGTGCAATATTGTTGAAATTAGGATCAGAATATAATGTCTTGGCTTTATATTTAATACTCACAAACGTGAGAGAGTAAAAGGCACATAAAGGTATCTTTTTAGGATGCTGTTAGTTGTCACTCGATGGACAGGAGATGCAGAACTCAGTATTCCCCAAATGTATGGACTCCCAAGGACATGATATCAGATAAAAACAAGCATTTAGATCTCTATGGATCTCTCTAGCCGGATGGATGATGTCTCCTCTTCCCCTCTCTCGTGGCGTGCGTTCCAGCGGTGCGTTCCACTCAACCGGAAGTGATGTCATCCAGTACGTCCACTTCCTGGGGTTTCGGCCGGCTCAGGAGAAAAACGTCACTCTACGTGTTTCACCACATAGGTTTCATCAGGAGTGACGTTTTAGTGAATAGGGGAGGTGTATATACCCTAATCTCGGGTCTCATTGGTCAGTAATACACCTGATACTGTTTGGGCTAATAGTATACACCTATGGCTATAACGAGCTTTAAATAATACTGTCTCTATTTTTTGCACTATCATCACTGTGTATTATCTGAACATTTAGAGCGCCACATTTTGATAAGTTTCCTTTTATATGCACTATCTCTATTATCAAGGCTGCACCTAGAATATTCAGTATATTTTTTTATTTATTATTTTTTCTACATCTAACTAGTAGATCTGATGGCTAGTTCTAATATTTTTCAAAATAGAAATAATAGACATCTGAACTTAGACACATATTTTAAGGATGCCAATCTTTTGTTTAAAGAGGACCAAGAGCAGATTAATGCAACCTGCATTAAATTAGAACGTACGATGATAAAAGACACCAAAAAGTGGATAGATCTACTGTTTCTTAAGAAATATGTAGAATACAAAATAATTCCAAGAGGACTGAGGGTTCAAAAAAATCCATCCATGGACTTAAGTGATGAGGATTTTTTAATGAAATGGAATAGTGCACAAGACGAATGTTCTTTTAATCTAATAAAAATTATCATGTCACAACAAGAAAAACATTTAAAAAAATTGGATAAGGAAATAGAAGACCTGCGTTTAGAACTAGGATCTCTAGAAAATATTAAAGACTATAATGAGCGAGCCAAAAAAATTCAAAAAAACATTGACAATTTTAAGAAGGAAGTTATTGAAATTAAACTACAAAAATTCAGAAGGGATCAGGACGATTATGCCAAAGGAATTGAAAGGACCTGGAACAAAGGTTCAAAAAATGGCAAAAAATCATTATCCAGTCCTGATCCCTCTGGAGATAAAAAACCCATTACAACTTCCACTATGGATACCTCATATAGAGGGAGATTTATAGAATATTATCCTAAAAATCATGCTGGTTTTTTACCACAGGTAATAGTTAAGAAAAGTGAGACTAAACATCCACCAACTGGAGGAAAATCTAAAGAAAAAACTAAACATCTAGAGATCAGGGATATCATTGAGTCCTCTGGAAAGGAAAAATTAAAACTGGGCCAAGAAGTTGAGTCACCCTCTCCCTCTTTTTTGGCACAAGGGGGGTGTATGAGTTCTTGGGAAACCAGGAACCCATTTCACCCCCTGACAACACCAAAACCAGGTGTCGTCCAAAGAAACAAAAGGCGCATGTCAGAGGGAGACGAGGGGGAGACTACGGAAAGGCAAGAAAAATACAGTAAACACAAGAAACATTTTTAATCTAAGCAAATTTTTTTTATCAGATTGTGAAAATAAAGTGATTAGCAAGGGACTTACATTTGCTCCCTCTATTGGACCTAACAGATTTGGTCTTTATGTCGATACACAAACATTTTTACGATCACTAACATTGAAAAGATTTTTCATGAATAAAGATGTGGAAACTAGGAATTGGGATAATAAAAATAATAATCCAATAATTCCCAACCCAAGTACCCCAAACTTTATTCATTCTAAATTTAAGCCTCAATCACAATTCTTTCCCAAATTTGCGAAGGGAAACCATCTTGAGGTATTTTTTCAATTAGTAACAAAAGACTTGGAAAATTTGTGCAACAACAAAGGCAGGCAGCACAATAATCTAACCAGGGAAGAGAGAATAGCGCTAGAAGAACTCTCAGCTGATAAAACAATTGTGATTAAACCAGCTGACAAGGGGGGGGGGGGTGTTGTCATTATGGATCATGACTATTATATGTTAGAATCCAATAAAATACTGGGTGATAGAATAACATATAAGAAATTGAAATCTAATCCCACAACCCTATATAAAAAGGAACTTCAATCTTTGTTGGAGGATGGGAGAAGACTGGGAATTCTGGAGGAACATGAATTTCAGTTCCTAAATGTTGAAGATCCAGTGTTTCCAGTCTTCTACTTCCTACCAAAAATACATAAAAACCTCACACACCCCCCAGGGAGACCAATAATTTCTGGCATTGGGTCATTAACGGCAAATTTGTCAGAATTTATTGACAGCTATTTACAGGATATTGTGAAACAACAAAAATCCTATTTAAAAGATACTGCACCGACACACTTTATCCGAGCAAATACCCGGTATGTACCTGGCAGATACCTGGAATGCGCCGCTCCTCACCTCTGACAAGCCCCGTTGCGTTTGCCTTCCCAGCCTGGGTTCATGCCTGGCTGACGGGCGGCTGATCTGTTAAATGATAATGATTAGGATTTAATAGGCTGCAATGCTTCGCGTGTCTACCAGATGGCATAAATTCATGAATTGTAATGCAGTTTATATATATATACTGTGCAGTATTGCAGCCAGCGGGAATAAAATGCTTCAATCCCTGCCTGGAAAATACCTCAATGCACTCGGGCAGAAAACAGTCACAAACCTCAATACACCCGAGTATACCCGAATTCGTGGGACTAGCCGAGCTCGAATAAAGTGTGTCGCCAGTGTACCAGTGATGTAATCAGGGCCCTTAGGAACATAGAATGGCAGGAAAACTATATATTGGTGACCACCGATGTAACAGCTTTATATACATCTATAAAACACGAGGATGGTTGCAAAGCGGTTAAAATGTTTCTGGAGAAAGATGGGAAAATCCCTGAGGTACAGATAGATTTTCTTATCAGATGTATTGAATTTGTCTTAACAAAAAAATTCTTCTGGTTTTGTGATGAGTTTTTCCTGCAACTATGTGGAACCGCCATGGGGACCAAATTTGCCCCCAGCTATGCCAACCTGTTGATGGCCATGTGGGAAGATCTGTACATATGGTCTTGGATAGGTCTGGGGGCAAATTTGGTCACATGGCGGAGGTTCATTGATGATATTGTCTTTGTTTGGAAGGGCACATTGGAGGATCTAGATGCATTTCTTTTGTACCTTAATAGTAACGAATTGAATCTTAGATTCACCTCCATTGTAAGTAAAACCACTGTAAACTTTCTGGACCTAACAATTTATATAGAAAACAATGTTATCAAAGCAAAAAACTTCTTTAAAGATGTGGATGCAAATAATTACATCCTGCAGTCCAGTTGCCATCTTAATAAATGGATTAATAACATCCCATATGGCCAATACTGTAGACTTAAACGAAATTGCACTGATAATAATGTGTATGAAGAACAATCAACTACACTGTCCAGGAAGTTTGCAGAACGGAATTACAAACCTAATGTCACCCAAAAAGCGTTGGATAAAACAAGACAAGTGTCTAGAGAGTCTATGTTGATCCTCAGAGAAAAAAGCAGGGAGCACGACAAGCTAAAGGTACCCTTTATTACCCAGTACAATAGGGATGCACATAAAATAAATGATATACTGAACACCCACTGGTCTATCTTGAAAAATGATCCCATTATAGGAACTGCCCTACCCGACAAGGTTCAAATGGTGTATAGAAAAGCACCGACTGTAAAGAAATTTGTAGCACCTAGCGCTTTGAGGGGTCCTATTATCAATAGAAACCCCACGTGGTTAGAACCACCGAAAGGGTTCTTTGATTGCAAATTTTGCACTGCTTGTCATTACAGTTGTAAGACTACTAATACCTTTAAGTCTAACACCACAGAAAAGGTATATAGTATCAAACAACATTTAAACTGTAGGCCCAATTTTGTTATCTATCTGATTGAATGTGAATGTGGTTTACAGTATATAGGGAAAACTATAAGACCCCTAAAAACACGCATCTTGGAACACATAGGGAATATTAAATGAAAAATGACCACACACAGTGTTCCAAACCACTTCTTGATGGCACATAATGCGGACCCCAAGGGGTTAAAATTTAAAACAATCGAACAAGTTATGCCCCATTGGAGAGGAGGAAACAGAAACACAGCACTGATTAAAAGGGAATCCTTCTGGATGTTCGAATTAAAAACTATATCCCCATCCGGTTTGAATTTAGAATTTGATCTTAAACCTTTTCTGTGATTTTATAATGCACTAATACTCTATTTTTTTCATTTTTAGAAATATGCCTCTTGCCCATATGTTCAATGCTATGCACTTTCCACCTATATACCTCCAGTTCAGAGATAATTCCCCTTTTTATTACCTGTTTTTAACATTTTAAAGTATTTTTAAGCAGTGTATTTTATATTTACAGTTAACTTTCTTATAATTTTTATTGTTAAATTTTGCACTGAAGATTAAATTATATTTTTTAACCAACCAATGCATTTTAAATTGATTGTATAAATGATTTGTATTTCTATGATTTGTATACTAAATGCTATTTGCACTATATATTGGTTAATTCATAAATTTTTATATATGTGCAGCATAGAGACAGTATTATTTAAAGCTCGTTATAGCCATAGGTGTATACTATTAGCCCAAACAGTATCAGGTGTATTACTGACCAATGAGACCCGAGATTAGGGTATATACACCTCCCCTATTCACTAAAACGTCACTCCTGATGAAACCTATGTGGTGAAACGCGTAGAGTGACGTTTTTCTCCTGAGCTGGCCGAAACCCCAGGAAGTGGACGTAGCGGATGACATCACTTCCGGTTGAGTGGAACGCACCGCTGGAACGCACGCCACGAGAGAGGGGAAGAGGAGACATCATCCATCCGGCTAGAGAGATCCATAGAGATCTAAATGCTTGTTTTTATCTGATATCATGTCCTTGGGAGTCCATACATTTGGGGAATACTGAGTTCTGCATCTCCTGTCCATCGAGTGACAACTAACAGCATCCTAAAAAGATACCTTTATGTGCCTTTTTCTCTCTCACGTTTGTGAGTATTAAATATAAAGCAAGGACATTATATTCTGATCCTAATTTCAACAATATTGCACTATAACGATTTATATTTTTCTTTACATATATTGCGCTTCCCGGAGACTTCATCATTACTTTACATCACGAGGATTGACCGAGCAACCTCTACCGGGTTACAGCTGCATCTTCCTATACATCTGTATAAGTATCACTGTTTATATATATATTTTTTGCACTATCATCACTGTGTATTATCTGAACATTTAGAGCGCCACATTTTGATAAGTTTCCTTTTATATGCAATGCTTCGCGTGTCCGCCAGATGGCAGAAATTCATGAATTGTAATGCGCCGAATCAGTAATGTGTCGGCTTGCAGGTGTTTCGTTTTAAAAAGATACTGTACCACAGTGTGCTATTGTAACTTGGCCTTGGCCTTGAGACTGAAGGAAGAGTTGCAAAAATGTATCAATTTAGGCTTTTCATATTAAAGAAAGACAAAGACCAGTTTCAGTTTGTGTTACACTATTCTGCAGAGACCCACCATGAGTGTTCAAGTGCAGCCCGCTTTCCAAAAACCTAACAGAAGTTACGCGTATTTGATATGGGCCGCAATTAATGCAACAGATGATAAGATGGCAACAGTTGCTCAAATTTATCAGTATTTTATCGAAAACTATGACTTTTACAAATTTTCGCCAACTCCTCATACGTGGAAGCGTGCAGTAAGGAAAAGGTTATGTAGCGACCCCTGTTTTCACCGTATTGAGCCCCAATTTGTTGGAGGGTATTGGTGTGTGTCACCGGATTTTTCCCGTATCTATGATTAGGGAGGCGGCAAAAGGCGAAGGGTCATGTTAAAACCAACTAAGAAGCGACAGTCGCTGCCAAGCAATGCACCAGCACCGGCTTCCAATGACGGTCCCACTGTGAGTGACAACCCTGAGCCTGAGTCGGATTTGGCGTGCAGTTTTGATGAAGCTTGCATGTACCTAAGCGATTTCCAGCCTCACCAGCTGACTACAGGTGGACTAGTCCCGATGCAAACTGTCGACGTGGATGATGAAGAAAGCTGGACTGGCAGTGGACCGGCGCAAGCGCCAGCTGAATGGGAAATTCAATGGTGAGTTGCCGTATTATTTTGGTGGGGCTGGTTGGCTACTTCTTTAGGGGGCTGACCATTACTGTACATTAAAACTTTTCTTTTTGTTTTTCATCAGAAAAGAAAACGGCTAATGGGGGGATTTCGATGGATAATATTGTACTGTATGCTGATGTTTTCCGGCCGTACAGTATACTGTGTAATAAACCCGAATAAATAAAACTATGCATTTATTCTACATGTTCAGTATCGTGTCATTATGTGTCTTCTACAGTATACTGTACAGTGGTATATAGTGCCTAACATCTATGGGCAAAAAGAATTTTATTTCTAGGTGCCCTAGAACAGAAGTTCCCACGCCAATTGACCTAGTTCCCACGCCAATTGCCGTAGTTCCTACGCCAATTGCGCGACCAGGCAGTAAAAAAACAGTGCAGCAAGCCTCTACATTTGTTACACTGTCAAAGGAGCAAATGGAAACAATGTGAGGCAATTCAACATGTTCTTTATTGGTGGGGTCAGTACAAAAACATTTATTTACAAATACTGTACAATGTTGTAACATTTAAAGTGCACAGCAATTCTAACCATCAACACACAATAATACATACTGCAGCCTTTATTAAATTCTTCTGCCACAAAACATTTTTGGTGCATGGGGCACAGGGAGTTAAAGTGACCTGATTTTTATGTACTGTATTTTGGGGTTGTCTTTGGGGGTTTATTCATCAAATTATTATGATGAACTGCCTTTTGAAATTACAGTGCTGTTAAATATTTCAGCCACACACCTCCAGAGTTTTAATCCCTCCCTAGCCAAGCGTCAATCAGCTGAGTCACCCTATCCTACCAACCCCCTCTCTCCACTGGGTCGTTAACCTTCTGCATATTGCCATTGTGTTCTTAATCTGCCCATAGCCGAGCTACAAAGACTCAGTACGCCTTCGTCTAATCACACCAACCCCCTCCCCCAACCCTTAGAGGCCTGTTGTTTGAACGGTAATGCTTTGGAAAATCCCCTCTCGAATTTGAAATGTAAATCTGATGTGCACAGCACTGTGAGAATTGAGAGTACACTGATACTGTATTTCATCAGGGTGTGAAAATATTTGTCAGTCACTATGGTTTACAGTCACATGTTTTAAATACAATACAGTACATTCTTTAATATCTTTAAAATAAAAATATATAAATACTGTATATAAGTATAATGTAACATAACCCGTTCTGTGGGTCTGAGCGGGTTGAAATTTGCCTGGTCCTCATGCGGGAGGACCCTTGCCATAATGGCAAGATATCAGCCTTCCAAGACCCCCGGAACCGGAGGTACCAAAAGACAGTTTAAAAGCACATTACCAAAGTGGCTTTTTTTCTGTCATGCAAGTCAATGGCAGAAACGTGAAATTTAACATCACCCTGACTCCATTCTGTTGCCACGAGAGGGTCGCAATTTGCCATGCAATCCTGCCGCAACTAGGACTAGATGGTGACCGAATCTGAGCCCTCTAGGTCGAACAGAACCGGAGTTGTGGGTTCCAGGTTTCTGCTCATTCTGACTTAGCCGGTTCAAAGCTTTCTCCGCCATTACGCTCAATGGTAGGACCCTCCTCGCCGGTATGACCCTTTCTCGCCGCCATTACTGCTCGGACCCTGTTGGGGTCAAGTGAGGGGGTTCCTAACATCTAGGGGCAAAATGAATTTTATTTCTAGGTGCCCTAGAACAGAAGTTCCCACGCCAATTGACCTAGTTCCCACGCCAATTGCCGTAGTTCCTACGCCAATTGCGCGACCAGGCAGTAAAAAAACAGTGCAGCAAGCCTCTACATTTGTTACACTGTCAAAGGAGCAAATGGAAACAATGTGAGGCAATTCAACATGTTCTTTTATTGGTGGGGTCAGTACAAAAACATTTATTTACAAATACAGTACAATGTTGTAACATTTAAAGTGCATAGCAATTCTAACCATCAACACACAATAATACATACTGCAGCCTTTATTAAATTCTTCTGCCACAAAACATTTTTGGTGCATGGGGCACAGGGAGTTAAAGTGACTTGCTTTTTATGTACTGTATTTGGGGGTTGTCTTTGGGGGTTTATTCATCAAATTATTATGATGAACTGCCTTTTGAAATTACAGTGCTGTTAACTATTTCAGCCACACACCTCCAGAGTTTTTAATCCCTCCCTAGCCAAGCGTCAATCGGCTGAGTCACCCTATCCTACCAACCCCCTCTCTCCACTGGGTCGTTAACCTTCTGCATATTGCCATTGTGTTCTTAATCTGCCCATAGCCCAGCTACAAAGACTCAGTACGCCTGCGTCTAATCACACCATCCCCCTCCCCCAACCCTTAGAGGCCTGTTGTTTGAACGGTAATGCTTTGGAAAATCCCCTCTCGAATTTGAAATGTAAATCTGATGTGCACAGCACTGTGAGAATTGAGAGTACACTGATACTGTATTTCATCAGGGTGTGAAAATATTTGTCAGTCACTATGGTTTACAGTCACATGTTTTAAATACAATACAGTACATTCTTTAATATCTTTAAAATAAAAATATATAAATACTGTATATAAGTATAATGTAACATAACCCGTTCTGTGGGTCTGAGCGGGTTGAAATTTGCCTGGTCCTCATGCGGGAGGAACCTTGCCATAATGGCAAGATATCAGCCTTCCAAGACCCCCGGAACCGGAGGTACCAAAAGACAGTTTAAAAGCACATTACCAAAGTGGCTTTTTTTCTGCCATGCAAGTCAATGGCAGAAACCTGAACTTTAACATCACCCTGACTCAGTTCTGTTGCCACGAGAGGGTCGCAATTTGCCATGCAATCCTGCCGCAACTAGGACTACATGGTGACCGAATCTGAGCCCTCTAGGTCGAACAGAACCGGAGTTGTGGGTTCCAAGTTTCTGCTCATTCTGACTTAGCCGGTTCAAAGCTTTCTCCGCCATTACGCTCAATGGTAGGACCCTCCTCGCCGGTGTGACCCTTTCTCGCCACCATTACTGCTCGGACCCTATTGGGGTCAAGTGAGGGGGTTCCTAAAATCTAGGGGCAAAATGAATTTTATTTCTAGGTGCCCTAGAACAGAAGTTCCCACGCCAATTGACCTAGTTCCCACGCCAATTGCCGTAGTTCCTACGCCAATTGCACGACCGGGCAGTAAAAAAACAGTGCAGCAAGCCTCTACATTTGTTACACTGTCAAAGGAGCAAATGGAAACAATGTGAGGCAATTCAACATGTTCTTTTATTGGTGGGGTCAGTACAAAAACATTTATTTACAAATACAGTACAATGTTGTAACATTTAAAGTGCACAGCAATTCTAACCATCAACACACAATAATACATTCTGCAGCCTTTATTAAATTCTTCTGCCACAAAACATTTTTGGTGCATGGGGCACACGGAGTTAAAGTGACTTGCTTTTTATGTACTGTATTTTGGGGTTGTCTTTGGGGGTTTATTCATCAAATTATTATGATGAACTGCCTTTTGAAATTACAGTGCTGTTAACTATTTCAGCCACACACCTCGAGAGTTTTTAATCCCTCCCTAGCCAAGCGTCAATCGGCTGAGTCACCCTATCCTACCAACCCCCTCTCTCCACTGTGTCGTTAACCTTCTGCATATTGCCATTGTGTTCTTAATCCGCCCATAGCCGAGCTACAAAGACTCAGTACGCCTGCGTCTAATCACACCATCCCCCTCCCCCTCCCCCAACCCTTAGAGGCCTGCTGTTTGAACGGTAATGCTTTGGAAAATCCCCTCTCGATTTTGAAATGTAAATCTGATGTGCACAGCACTGTGAGAATTGAGAGTACACTGATATGTCACATGTTTTAAATACAATATAGTACATTCTTTAATATCTTTAAAATAAAAATATATAAATACTGTATATAAGTATAATGTAACATAATCCGTTCTGTGGGTCTGTAGGGGTGGCTGTCAATGATTATGATTCGCATGAAAGTGAATAAATATTTATTTTATTTTATCAGGAACCAAAAAATACAAATATAAAAATAATCAGGAATAATACATAATGCAGTCTTTATTAAGTTATTTTGGCAGCTTGAAATTGGATAACCATTTGGGAAACCTTTGTAAAACATGGGGAAACATGCACATTTATAAGAATATTATTTAATACTATACACAGTACAGTACTGTAATGTACTGTATAATATACTGTATATACTATATACTGTATAGTAAAATTATATTTTCTTTAGTCTTTATCTTTTCCTCATTCTGTCTGCAGTACAGTAGTTCATTGAGAGAGCAGAGGTTTTGTGTACATCATTCCTGCTGTTTATACAGTATACTGTACATTTCACTGTACAAGCATATTTGACTGGACACAACGCCCCCATCTCCCACCTAGGCCACCCTTTTTCCTGGAACGACAAGAAAACCAAAAATTAGTGCAGTTACAGTACTGTACTGTACTGTATGTGCGTACTGTACTGTATTATGGCAGAACTACTGTAGGTGGCTGGTGCAGCTTTCTCTGGAAAGAAAAAAATGGAGCAGTTAGTAGGCAGTTACTGAGATCGTTTATTCTAACCTTGCATTTTTTCTGCTATTAAGCAACACTGCGCATGTGCGGACCAATGGACATATCCACAACCTAATGCGCATGTGCAGCAATGTAATTAGGGTGTTTATTGGACCTAATTGGACATCTATAAAAGAGGACACTATGGGACACATGTGTAGAACCCCTGAGGAAGAGAGCAGCTCGCTCTCGAAACGCGTAGGGTTAATTTGTTGGGATCCAGATCGCTACGCCTGAGGTGCCTCCCGAGCCGTGACGAATCAGCTGTTTACCAGCTTCAACCAAGAACAGCACGAATCTGCTGCTGTAAATCAATCACCAGCTGCGAGGAGGAAGGAGCTTGTAAATGTGCATATAAGGGGGGACTCCATTTTGATTGCTGGATAACCATTTTTCTATAACTATTCTGTACTAACGTTTAAGTCTCAGGAACTAATCACATGCCATATGCCATACGTAATTGTGCTGTGCAGGCAGGTCTGAGAATGTGACCTGACCTGTCACCTACTTATCGCTAGCTGAACTGTGTTTGTTCAGACTTATTTTGCCCTGTAGAAAACAGGAACTTGTCTTCAGCCATATTGGGCATAAGTTACACAACAATGCATTTCACAACATACTGCCATTTCCTTAACGGCCTCCTAACTCGGTATTGAGCCCCTTTCCCAGACCATAAACTGTCTAACTGTCATTTTGCTGAGATAGACAGACTGTGAAGTAAAAGAGGAAGTATGTTCTCATATCTGTGTTTTTTCTATGCTCAAGTTTGCTATATAAACTGGCTGTATACCCTTCAATAAATGAGAGAACAGTTTTTGACAAAGCTTCACTGGTTGTCTGACTCAATTACTGTCTTCTCCCGAGCTCGTCCGCCATTTTGTTTTCCCAGATCATCAGCGCTATAAGAGTGGGTTAAATCCTCCGGAGGTTGGAGTCGTCCCGAGTCGGCAGACGGTGTATTTTCACGCTAAGACGTTGGAGAATACAAGGGCACATTTTCAGAGCTCAAAGTGAAAGTAAACACACGCTGCCCGGCGTGTGCAGCTATCTCCCTGGCCCTGAATCCGGAGCAGTAGCAGTGCAAGCAGAAAAGAGAGGGGATACTCTCAGATATATCCACCGCTTGATTTTATTCTTCGTCCGGTGAGTGGGCATTTCATCTGGTGAAGCTGACTACTGGTCCCACACCAATTGTCCTAATAATTGTCATATTTCATTGTGTTTTTATTATTTGTATATGTTTTTTTGTCCAGTGTTTTTTAACCTATTTTTATTAAATGTTTTTTATCATTCCAATCACCCTTGATCTCAGCTGATATATAGTTATTTGGTATTAGTGTTTATATTATATGTTATTTAATTTTTATTTGCAGTATTACACTATGTTTTGTGTTTTTTTATATCTTTTTTAAGCACATCTTTACTGTCTGGAATCCACATCGGTTTCTTCCTGTTGGTGAATATATCCTTTACCTGCCGGCGCCTTTTTAATACTATATTCTTTTTCTTGTTTTGCATCTGACCAGGGGGTCAGTTTTAGTATTTAGGCAGCCCCCTATGTGAGGTTATTCCTCATATCAGGGTTTATTCATTTATATATTTAGCGCTACCTACCCTGTGTTTGCATCTGTTGTTTCCCCCCAAGGTTAGCAGCTTTCTATATTAATATTATGTCTCTGTTATTTGCGCAAAGAGTAAGCAGAAATATTGATATCAATCGTATATTTTCTGATAAAGAAGTTCCAATTGTAGTTGATACTGCCCAGAATGATATACAAGAAATGGCAGACAAGCTTGAAAAACTTCTCATCAATGAGAACAAACAATTGTGGGATGCTATTACAATAGAAAAATATGTGGAACAAAAACGCATTCCACGTGGGCTTAGACTTTTTAAAAAACCCACAAGCGATTTCCAAAGCGAATCATTCATTCTTGAATGGAACCGCATCCTTGACAATTGTTCGTTCGAATTAATGCGTCTTTTGATATCCAAACGCAAAGTATGCCTTGAAACATTAGACAAAGAAATCAATGACATGAAAGGATATTTTGAAAAATATAAAGACCATAGTGAGTTACACTGGCGACACACTTTATTCGAGCTCGGCTAGTCCCACGAATTCGGGTATACCCGGGTATATTGAGGTTTGTGACTGTTTTCTGCCCCAGTATATTGGGTTATTTCCAGGCAGGGATTGAAGCATTTTATTCCCGCTGGCTGCAATACTGCACAGTATATCTATATATACTGCATTACAATTCATGAATTTATGCCATCTGGTAGACACGCGAAGCATTGCAGCCTATTAAATCCTAATCATTATCATTTAACAGATCAGCCGCCCGTCAGCCAGGCATGAACCCAGGCTGGGAAGGCAAACGCAACGGGGCATGTCAGAGGTGAGGAGCGGCGCATTCCAGGTATCTGCCAGGTACATACTGGGTATTTGCTCGAATAAAGTGTGTCGGTGCAGTACCTATGTTAGAATCTAGAATTAAGAACAAAATGGACAAATTGCAGAATGAAACTATTACTTCTAAACAGGTGAAGTTTCAACGTGACAAAATTGATTATGCTACTGGCTGTTATAGAAATTGGAAAAAATCTAAACAAGATTTTGAAAGATCTAAGTCCAATAAAGATAAATATACAAAAGATTATTCTCACAAGATTCCATCTACTTACAGGAAAATCATTCCTAGTAACAGAATTATTGATAATGAGCCAGTGCAATTTGTGTCACCAAAACCACAAAGGAAACCACATACACTGGCGACACACTTTATTCGAGCTCGGCTAGTCCCACGAATTCGGGTATACCCGGGTGTATTGAGGTTTGTGACTGTTTTCTGCCCGAGTGCATTGAGTTATTTTCCAGGCAGGGATTGAAGCATTTTATTCCCGCTGGCTGCAATACTGCACAGTATATATATATATACTGCATTACAATTCATGAATTTATGCCATCTGGTAAACACGCGAAGCATTGCAGCCTATTAAATCCTAATCATTATCATTTAACAGATCAGCCGCCCATCAGCCAGGCATGAACCCAGGCTGGGAAGGCAAATGCAACGGGGCTTGTCAGAGGTGAGGAGCGGCGCATTCCAGGTATCTGCCAGGTACATACTGGGTATTTGCTCGAATAAAGTGTGTCGCAGCAGTACACAACCCAGACCCAATTTGGTTAGACAAACATCTAGACCCAATGTACAAGCACCACCCACTAGCTCCGAAAATCAATTAGAAAGGGATATGGATAATATCTTTGACCAATACAACCACCATAATAAATACCAGCCCCTAATCGATTTAGATAGAGAACGACACCCCACTACGTCTGGTCGTGAAGAGGAGAGGGCAACGTTCTCTTTTTTAGATTGGAGACAATCCAAGGACACCAAAAATGCCAAGGAAGCAATAAGGGACCTATTAGGGAGAGATGGGCCCACAAGGGACGCACACAACAAAAAACGAAAAAACACCTTAGAAGAACGAGAGGAGGGAGAAAGAATGGAAAAGGTAACAAAACATTAAAACTAATATCCACACATAACAATATATTTAATATTAGTAAATATCCTGTTACAGCAAAAGAGAAAAATGTATTATCTAAAGGATTATCCTTTGCTCCAGTAACAGGCCCCGATAGCTTTAAGCTGTACATAGATATTCAACGCTATGTACGAAAGCTATGCCTCAAGAAATACTTTCTTAGAGATGCGCTAACTAGATCAGATGGAAATAGCCAACTACCCATCTCTGCCGCATCCTCAAAGAATAAAACATTTAAAAATCCATCTACGTTCTTCCCCAAATTTGTGAGTGGTCCCTTTGTGGACACATTTGCTAAAATGGTCACTGATGACATTGAAGTCCAAAGCCGTAACTATAAAATCAAACATGACAACCTCAGTGTGGACGATAAAAACACCTTACGTGCACTTGAGGATAATGATGCGATTATTATAAAACCTGCTGATAAGGGGGGGGGTTGGTGATTATGGACAAATCATATTATATCGAAGAATCTCTTAGGATTCTGGGAGATGTGTCCACTTACCAACCCCTCCCCTCTGACCCCACCATTCAATATCAACAATCACTTTGTAAATTTCTCACAAAAGGTTTAGATCAACAAACCATCACAAAACAGGAGTTCGATTTTCTTTATAATTTATATCCACGTATCCCTTTGTTTTATATCATACCCAAGATTCATAAAAATTTAGAATTTCCCCCTGGCCGTCCGATAATATCGGGAATACAATCTCTAACTTCTCATCTATCCCAGTATATTGATAATAAACTTCAATCATACGTTGTGCAGTTGCCCTCCTATGTAAGGGACACTACCCACATATTGCAGACCCTCAAGGACATACAATGGAAGTCACATTATTATTTTGTCACAGCTGATGTTAGTTCTTTATACACTGTCATAAACCACACACATGGATGTAAAGCTATTTCTGATACATTAGATAAGGATCCGACAATGTCCGCCAATCAAAAAACATTTATTATTTCTGGAATTCAGTTTATTCTAAATCACAATTTTTTAAATTTTATGTCACAATATTATTTACAGGTATGTGGCACCACCATGGGTACCAAATTCGCTCCCAGTTATGCAAATCTATTTATGGGCAGCTGGGAAGAACATCACATATGGTCCAGTTCCCTTTTGGAGCGGATTTGGTCCTGTGGCGGCGCTACATAGATGACATTATTTTTATATGGTCAGGCACTCTAGAGCACTTAGATAAATTTAAAGAATACATGAACAACAACACTTATAATTTGACATTCACTTTTAATTCTAGTTCGACTTCCATAGAATATTTAGACTTACTCATTTCGGCCAATAACGATCAAATAGAAACCCGTACCCATTTCAAACCAGTACAGGCTAATAACTACCTTCATGCCCGCAGTCACCATAACCCATCTTGGGTTAAAAACATACCCAAAGGACAATTCATTAGATTAAAAAGAAATAGCTCATGTGCCGAAACATTTCTCAACCAAGCAAAAGATTTAAAAGAAAATTTTTTGGAAAGAGAATATTCTTCTAAAGATCTTGACAAAACAATAACAGAAGTGGCAGCAATAGAAAGGTCTAATCTTTTACAATATAAGAACAAAGCTACGAATAAATCTGCTAATTTAAGCTTCATAACAATACAATCCAACAGTACATCCAATACAATCAGATGGCTCCAAATATAAGGAAAATATTTAAGAAATATTGGCCCATCCTTAAAAAAGATAAAGAACTCGAAGGTATTTTGCCAGAACATCCCCAGATTGTATTTACCAGAGCACCAAATATTGGACGTAAATTAGCTCCTAGCTGCCCATCTTTACAAACAAAATTACATAACACTGTTATTAATAAAGGATATTTCCCATGTCATAGGTGTACTGCGTGCAAATATAGTACAAAAACATCCAACTATACATCAAATAAAACATCCAAAAATTATTTAATTCAACAACACATCACTTGTAAAAGTTCATTTGTAATATATCTATTGGAGTGTCCGTGCGGTCTGCAATATGTGGGTATGACTACTAGACCTGTCCAAAGACGCATATATGAGCACATATATAACATCAGGAGAGGGTTAACAACGCACAACGTATCGCATCATTTCCAGCAGGTGCACAACCAAGATCCCACTGGTTTGAAATGTACAGCAATCGAAACTATCACCCCAAATTGGAGGGGAGGAAACGCGGTGAGCCAACTGGGGAGGCGTGAGTCCTATTGGATATACGATACATATACAATGATTGGACGAAACGCGTCAGAGTGGTTAGCACTGATGCTCACTGTTAAGATTTAATAAACTTTTTTTACTTTTTTCAATACGTTGGCTGGTGGAGTTGCTGTGACCGCGGTTTCCAATTTCCTTCCTACCAGTATCTACTGTAGAAGCTGCTCAGCCAACGATATTGCTGGACTACATTTTCGCGAATTGAGACTAAAATAATAGAACTAAATGTAGCCCCTTCTCCCCGTCCCAATCGCAGATCGGTCCCCCTAAGGTGTCCAGGGGTCTGACTACGTGTATTTATGTGGTGCATACCTGCTGGCAACAGGAGGGCCTGAGTCTCCCGCGATGACATGGGGGATAACAGGAACAGGTTACTGGGGTGGATGCCTTCGTTTTGATTCAATGGTGCAGCGCCTCCATTTTTAGTAAGCCCCAGGAATGCGGAGTGGAATCCTTACCAGAGAGTGTTCCCACACAGGGATGAGAGATTCCAGTCTCACACAAGTCTTCCTTTTTAAAAGCAGCAGTCTTTATTCACAGCAGGGCAGCAGCAGCAGCCGACAGTACAATTCATGCACCATCCACCAACTGTTCTCCTTTGTGATGGTCCCTCCCTGCCACCACTCTGGATCAAGGGCATCCAGAGTGGGGCTAACTCTTCCCTCACCCCCTAAGCAGGGTGAGAGGTATTGGTCCACCTCACTAACTACACTATGGTTGGATCAGCTCTACTCATGAACTGATCACTCTACTCCTCCAACTCTAACTTGCTTCTACAACTCCCACACTCTACCTTGTCACACTAAATAGGAAGTGACACTGCTTTATGTAACCTCCAGTAAGCACCGTCCCTGCATCTCTTGATTGGACACAGGATCACATGACCTATCTTCACTTACACAACCCAGTGTCATAAGCAGGGAAAACCCATATCAACTCCTGTCAATCTACCCTTAGCAGAGTTTACACACAGGAGGAGGATAGAGCTATAGTCCCATTTTTTACCAGGGCTACACTCTCCCTCAGGTGGAATCCAATGGTCCCCACGTGGACCTAATTTGCTGGACCATCCTGCAGGTGAACAATCTGTGGACATACAAAACATAATTGATTAATATGTGTACACTGACTGTAACACCCATGAAGGCGACATGGAGAACCCTAACTTCAATAATAATGACGGGGATCAAGCTTCTTCACTTCCCACCCGTTGTGATCCACAATCTTAACAAAGAAGGGTTGTACAGGCCCATTCTCCGGTCTGTACAGGACATAGTGCATACAGATATTCCTGCCTGTACTCCAAGCTTTTATCACGGCACATATTTTATCCTCCCTTAAGTAAGCGGTATTACCAAACTTGATTCTTAAGTGCTCAATGACTGCATCTCTGAGCCAGGTATCTCTCTGGTCTTCGAACTCCTGCATTATCGGCTCTGGCACGTATGGAAACTCATATCCATGAGATTGCCGGTATTTCGCCACTATGGCTCCGTCTGCCCTACTTAATTTAGTCAGTTTTTTCGGTTCCCAGCCTTGCCTGGCAGTACCCAGAACTGTGGCTCCTCAGGCGCAACATCATCATACAGAATAGATGAGCTTTTGGGGGTAATTACTTTTTGCATAATTTCCCTCCACCTGTTATCTAACTCGTCGGCAACCTCCTGTGGAGAATAGGTGCCTACGTCCCACCAGTGATCTACAATATCTTTCTTCATTAACACAAATCTGGTGTGGTCCATTCCCTCATGATACCCCGTGAATAACGGTGCCCACCATTTATCTCGGTGCTCATATGATGATGATACACTCATACCTTCCTCAGATTCTGTTCTGGAGGACACACCAGATGTTGCGGTCTCTGTAGAGTGCGAGCCTTTGCATCTACCTCTAATGACATTCTTATAGATAGTGGGGTTCATCTTAGGTGGTGTGGGACTTACTGGACCCGCTTTTGCAGTAGACTGGGACCCTCATGCCCTACCTCTAGGAACAGGATTAAACACAGTGGGGTTAGGTACACGTACAACACTTGACAAGGGTATCTCCCCATCAGAACCCTCATCACTTGTCATCCAATCCCGGCAATCAGTTGAATACTTGGGTGTCTTATCCATCTTACTCCCACTAGGACCCAGTGGCATGACACATGACGGGGCAGGGGCAGTGTCCGGGGCAATAGCGCTAGGGGCGATGACCATGGAATCTCCAAAGTCCATTATAGTGTCTATGAGTCGGGCGATGCCACGACCTGTAGGTAACTTCTTATTGGCTCTTTCGACAGCGCTTCGGGCTCCTCGCTTGGCTACTTGAGCCTTAAACTCCTCAAACTCTGCTTCCAACCCCGCTCTCCTTAGGGAAGTCAGCAAAGCTTCCGGGCCTTTGCGCCAGTCTGACCCGGAAGTGACGTCATCGCTGGTCGCCGCGGAATCTCCATCCGCTCCTTGGTCTTGCACCGGAAATGCGTCGAGGACCGGAAGGGGCGGTGGTGGACAATCAGGGTCGTGGACGCGCAGGTAGGCCTCAAGCCCTTCTCTCTCCAGAGGTTCCTCCTTCACCTGGCGGGAATAAGGGGGTGGTGCTGTCCTCTTACCGCTCCGCTGTCTGGCGATGCTCTGCGGTTACTCTGGAGCCTTCTTGGATCCCATCTCCGCCGCACTGGGAGTCGCCACGGCCGTGGGACGTCTACGCGGGTTAGGCCGCACCAGCGCTCGCAGTCGGGGGGTCTCCGGACTCGTCTGCTCCTTCTCAGGGGTAAGTGGGACTTCTTCTTTACAGCTGGGGTGGTCCGCCGGCCGGCGCATCACCACCGATGACAGCTGTCTCTTTCATCCGACGATGACTGCAACGGCTCCTCCATTGGGGAATCACCTCGAGTCCTTGCAGCACCGCCAGTAGGTATGGGTACGAAATGGCCCCGCTCCGGTACCTCCTCTGCGGTCATGCTCTCCTCCGTCGGGACATCTTTTGGTGGCTGGGCCTGGGTCCCTACCTCAGGGGTGACATATGGGACCAGGGCAGCCTTAGCCTCCGCCTCCACTACCTCGATCAGCGTCGCTGGAGAGGCACCTCGCGGGGTCTTGATCATAGGACATGGCTCGATAGGCCAGAGGTAGAACGTGCCACTTTGTTTGCACTGTGCCGTAGTACTTGGGGCCGGTCCAGATGTCCTGCATTGGACGCAAAGGCACTGCAGATATTCTCGGCCATCAACCTCCACAACCAGGAAGCCTCCTGGAAGCTGATAAGTGATTACGCTTAGGTCAGCCATCTTTTGCGCAGGGGTTGAGTTGCTCAGCTTGCTGGTCTCGCTCTTAGCTCCTTCTAATTCACCAGTCAAGCAGAAGTGAAGTTCCTCTGCCTCACTTCCTGTTCCTCCTTCCGCTGGGGAGAACTGCTTGGATTGGTTCTTGGTGTGCCCCCTCCCTCTGGTGGAAACAAGAGGAGGGACACTCTCTCTCTTTGTGTGACGTGACTTCGTCTGTCGGCCAGTCACTGCACAGGTGGGCGTTGTTTCGGCTTTCGCGCCGCTCCCTTCTTTTGGCTGGGGATCTGGGTTTGGCACCAAACCCCTGCACATCTCTCGCCACATTTCTTTCACAGCCTGCTTGCACGCAGCACGGGCATGATCTAGGCTTGCCGGGAATCGCCATTTTGGATCGTCTGCAACCCGCGTTGTAGTGAATGACGCAGTTGTCGCCATTTTAACCTCCTCCATGCCCCGCAGAGCACATGTATCTCTCGCCGCCATCTTTAGTGAGCCCTCTAAGCCCACGATAGCGCTACTCTCAGTGTCTATGGTGTAACTCGTTCCTAGACACTTACTATACTTAATGGTGCTCTAACCAATGAATATAACGCATGGCATACTCCAGGCTAGGCAGAACTCTCTCCTAGTACAACGCACTCACTGACAGTTCATCACAAGCACTCTGTGGTGTGGTTAAAAACACCTCTTGATGGAATGATTCCATGTCAGATATTAAGATTATTCGGACCAGTGACATGAATAAAAATGGTATTATCACAGCGGTCTTTACCACAAGTATTACAATGGAGCAGATAAACATCCACATTAAAAATAGTTCAAATGAGTACATAAATACATGATTAGCAAAACAAGAAAAAACACAAAAGCGCACCAAGATGAGAGATAGATATTGTATTAGCAACAAATAATAAAATTAGTAACTTACATATAAAATTTCTTTAATAATCCCCGATTCTGGTGTCTATCACAGGAGTAGGGCATCACATAGGAAGTATGAAGGGTAATCTCAGTTCTGAGAGATCAGACCCGCGCGCTGGGGCTGTCTCTGTTCACTCTCCTGTCCTCCACGTGTGGTAGCGTGGTGCAGAGTGTAGCACACATGTGCAGGAACCGGGGCCTTCAATAGGTGTCCTTAGGATGCCTGTCCGTTTTTGATAGCATAGAAACGATCGGAAATAAGCAGGAACGGTACACTTGAGTGTGTACTGGTGGTGGGTAGTAAAACTGCCAGCCACAACAGTCGCGACGCGTTTCGTTTAACAAAGTAAACTTCTTCAGGCAAGTTTAAAGAGCCAGAGCGCGGACTGAACTTTTCATAAATACATGATTACATGACAAATAACTAAAACACAAATTACAGATGAAAATCATGAAACTTATATGTGAGTGGAACAGGGAGTCTCTACAGGAAGGATGCCAAATCAAAATCTATATTTAGTCCTTTGGGGGAGAGGGTCTTTAAAGTATAGATCCAGAAGGTCTCTTGTTGCGAGAATAGACAAAAAACACAGCGCACAACGCTCATAGTGCATTAAAAATTATAATATAAACCCAATAATAAGGTGAGTATTAAGCGTACATTGTAACAGATAAAAACAAGCACGTCAAGGGTTAGTGTTACCCATGCACCAAGTCAAAATAGCAGTGATGATTTCTTCGGTGTAAGTACACACAGCTTCTCCCGTCATGGTTACTAGATGGTAGACTGTGTCCTGGATGTTCACAGGCAAGATCGCATGCAGTCCAGCCAGATTCGCAGGGTAGAAAGTGTCCTCCAGTCAGGCAAAACTCCCCCTCAGCACAGCACACGCTGTTCAGCTCACCGGTCCGGCGCTTCTGGGTTCGTGACGTCACTCGGAGGTGACAGCGCGTTGTAGTCTTTCAGGCACTGAGGGAGCCCGCACAGGGGTAATACAGAGTTCAGCGTTCAACAAGTCATCAAAGTTTTCTTTCCAACGCGTTTCGAAACCGTCAAGGTCTCTTCATCAGGGATAATATTGAGTCTGTACTTGATATGTCTTTTAAATATCCCACGCCTCCGACTAATATGCCCATCAATTAGAGATTTCGGCCAATGCAGCAGAAGCGGGGAGGAGTCAAATGGCTCCATGGGTCGTAACCCTATACACGTTGCTATAAGCAACCTTTAACAACACAAACAACTTTATTAACCAACAAAAAATAAACAAATGAACAATCATCGGACGATAGCTCTACAATAGAGAAAAAAAGTGTTAAAAACAGTACTTAAAACAGCTAAAAAATGCACCTTGAGAATAAAATGTGGAAAACTAATAAAATCATTGAAAGAGAAGCACGTACCATAAAAATATGCTAAAAGTATAAATGCAATAGAACACCTAGTTTATTAAAAAAAATATATGTATAAAAAGACTAAAAGCCATCAGGGAGGATAGGGTTAAAAACTCCCCCCCCCCTTTTTTTTTAAATATATGGGGTTAATAGAGGGACCAGATATCGATATCCTCATTTAGACCTTCTGGATGTAAGGTACTCAATTTGTGTATCCAGTAGGTCTCCTGTACCGACAGTTCCTTCACCCTATCTCCACCCCTTCTATTTCTAGGGACATATTGGATGCCCTTAAAGAGTAGAGAGGATGGATCTCTATTATGATGTAAGGTGTAGTGTTTAGAAAGACTATGATTTGTGAGACCATTTCGTATATTCCTTATATGTTCTTGAATGCGCACCTTAAGTGGACGTTTAGTGCGCCCCACATATTGCAGGCCACAGGGGCATTCAATTAAATAAACTATGTGGTCAGAATTACAATAGATAAAATCTGAAACCTCAAAGACTTCTCCAGTTTTCTTACAAGTAAAAGTTTTATTGTCAACATGCAAATGTTTGTACACTGAGCACTTCCCACACTTGAAGTTACCAATGGGTTTACTACTAAACCACATTCTCTCTCCAACCGTAGCAACATTATCATTAATGTCACTAGGGGATAGTGTATTTTTTTAAGTTTTTTGGCTTTTCTATATATGAATTTTGGAAACTTCGAAATGTGGGATCTCAAAATTGGGTCATTTGCTAAAATTGCCCAATGATTTTTTCAATTTGCCTGGTCATAGAGTTAAAATTTGTAATAAAAGCGACATTACATTTATCCTCATTAGTTTCCTGATTCTTTGTTTTTTTTGTTTTAGGAATCTGTAAAATGCAGTCCAGCCAGATTCGCAGGGTAGAAAGGAGGCGACAGCGCGTCGTAGTCTTTCAGGCCTCCGAGTGACGTCACGAACCCGGAAGCGCCGGACCGGTGACCTGAACAGCGTGTGCTATGCTGTGGAGGAGTTTTGCCTGACTGGAGGACACTTTCTACCCTGCGAATCTGGCTGGACTGCATGCGATCTTGCCTGTGAACATCCAGGACACAGTCTACCATCTAGTAACCATGACGGGAGAAGCTGTGTGTACTTACACCGAAGAAATCATCACTGCTATTTTGACTTGGTGCATGGGTAACACTAACCCTTGACGTGCTTGTTTTTATCTGTTACAATGTACGCTTAATACTCACCTTATTATTGGGTTTATATTATAATTTTTAATGCACTATGAGCATTGTGTGCTGTGTTTTTGTCTATTCTGTTCTACTTAGGGGGTACCTGAGCCATCCCTGGTGCCATAGCTGCAGACGCTCCATTTCGATTGTACAAGGTCACGCCATATATTTACCACTAATCACTTTATCACGTCTATATTGTTTGTAGTTGCGCACCTATTCCTCACTTCTGTTCACAATTCTCTTGTTGCGAGACCCTCTGTAATCTATCTCCCCCTCTGACACCAACTTTTGGATAATCTATGCCGATACAGGTAAGTCCTTCAGGTGACATGTTGTGGTGAATTTTGAAATGGTTTGAAACACTATGTGTCTCCAAACCTTTTCTAATATTGTACACATGTTCCGCAAACCTTCTTTTCAGTGGTCTCCCTGTTCTACCCACATACTGTAACCCGCACGGGCATTCTAATAAATAGACACAAAAATTGGATTTACACGTAATAAATGTTTGAATGACAAAATCTTTTCCAGTGACATTAGATTTAAACCCTTTGCATTTATATCCAAAACTACAACCAATACATTTTTACATGGATAGTAACCTTTTAGATCTCCCAACCACATGGTTTGACCAGTTCCTGAACCTTTCTTAGGGCAGCTAGGTGCTATTTGTGATTTCAAATTTCGGGCTTTTTTGTACACAATTTGAGGTCTGCTTGGTAAAAAAGTGTTAAGGATGGGATCCCTCTGAAGAATCCCCCAGTGTTTATTTAACACCTTGGAAATATCATGAGACATCCCATTATATTGAGTGATAAATGGAAGAAAAACCCTATCCACATCCAAAGGGATCTTTTTTGTGGGTTGGATTAAAGTGGTCCTATCCATTTTACTTGCCTGTTCTATGGCATTTTTAACAATACAAACGGGTGAATCATCTGATTAACCCTCCAGACGCTCAGAATATAGCATAGTCCTGCTGGTGAAAGATAAAGTAAATCTTCTAGACCCAGGCTATACACAACCTTCGTGTAATATGAAGAAACATATAATAATTCCCCCCAACTGGCTCGCCGCGAGCACTATGAGGTTGGGATATGGGACACTCACGTGTAAGTCCTTGTAGTGGTTAGTAAAGCCTCTGCGGGTCTTCCCAGTATGATATACCTGCTTCTCCTGGCTGAAGTCAGGGTGTCTCTGCTCGTGATCTGTGCTCTTCACCGCCAACCCAATACCCGCAGACGCGGAGGGCGGTCACCTGGCCGGCGGCCTGAACGGTACTTGCTGATGATGTCACGGCAGACTCGATGAAGGAAACCGCAAGCCAGCAGGAACTCAGCGTGCAGACGCTTGATGCAGCAATGTGAAGGAACTTCTCAAGGAGAGAAAGATGCGTCGCACAGCACAAAAATAGATGAAGGCTGATGTGGGATAAAAATAAGCTTTATTTGCACAAGGTGCAAGCGAGTCCTCTTGACGCGTATCGGCCTGGAAGGCCTTTGTCCCGTGTTATATTTCCTATCCTTAAACTTCATGCCTAGATCTTTAATCTGTGCTTCGTAAACCTCTGGTTGCGAACAATTTCTCCTTACTCTTAAAGCCTGCCCTTTGGGAATATTCTGGATCCATTTTGAGTGATGGTGACTAGATGCTAGTACATACGAATTCGCATTTACTTCCTTATAGTATGTTTTAGTTTGTATAGTGTTGTTAACTATATATAAAGTGAGGTCTAGAAAATCTATAGACTGAGTACTGGTATGGAAAGTGAATTTAATGTTGCAATCGTTATTATTTAGATGCATCTTAAAAGCTTCCAAATCATCGTTAGTGCCCCTCCAGACGCACAGCACATCGTCGATATAGCGTTTCCAGAGCACCAGGTTTGCACTGTATGGGTTGTGGTTCCAGATGTGATTTTCTTCCCACATACCCATAAATAAGTTTGCGTAACTAGGTGCAAACCTGGTTCCCACCGCAGTGCCGCACGTCTGGAGGTAGTAACGACCTTCATACATAAAATAATTATGAGTGAGGATATGTCGTATGGCTTCTACAAGAAATGATCTCACAGAAGTGTCCATAGTGACGTCCTTATTCAGAGCCCACTCAACGGCCTTCAAACCCATAGAGTGGTCTATGATGGTATAAAGGGATACTACGTCACATGTTACCCAAATCAAACTTTCATCCCATGTGAGATTCTGAATGATCTGCAGTACACGTGACGTGTCCTTAAGGTGGGATGGAATTTTAATCACATGTTTTTGTAACAAATGATCCACAAACTGAGATAAATTGGATGACAGGGACACGATTCCCGAGATGATGGGCCTCCCCGGGGGTCTCAGTGGATTTTTATGTATTTTGGGGATAAAGTAAAAAAGGGGTAACTTTGGTTGTTTTACAATCATAAATTCCAACTCTTTCTTGCTAATTATCCCATCTTCATACCCCTTTTCTAACCATTTGGATAGTGTGATCCCATATTCCAAGGGTGGATTGCCTTCCAATATGGCATAGGTGTCCCTATCACCAAGTATTCTTTGGGATTCTTCCTGATAGTAGTCCCTATCCATAACTACTATCCCACCTCCCTTATCCGCTGATTTTATCACTATCTGGTTGTTACTTGCTAGTGACTTGACCGCTTCTTTTTCTATTTTAGTCAGATTTTGTTTCTTGCATTTAAAATCCTGACTTAAAGCTTCTAGATCTCCTATCACCACGTCTGCGAATGTGTCAATGAAATTACCCTTACATGCCCTTGGATAAAAGTTGGAAGGGTTCTTAAATGTTGTAAGCGTAGTTTTTCCTGAAATTACAGGTGTATTGCTCATTCTCACAGCTCTAGTGACAGCATCCTTAGCAAAATATTTTTTAAGTGTGAGCTTTCTGACATATTTGTGGACATCAATATATATATTGAACATGTTAGGGCCTTGAACTTGGGCAAAATTGAGTCCCTTTTCTAACACTCTATTTTCAGCTTCCGTTAGACAATGTTTACTAACATTAAATACATTCTGTTTTTTTACCAGCCTCTCTCTGCATTTATTCTTTTTCTTTTTTCTTGTTCCTCCTCTCTTTCCTCTGAGACGTCTGCTCTTGACCCTTTTCTCTCTACCTGTCTGGGCTCTTGCCAATCTCTTCTGTTCTCCCTCCTGGTTTTGTGAAAAGGTTTGTGACCCTTGCGTTGTTCTAAAAAAGGAGGAGTAAATCTTTTGTTTCTCCACCTCTTTCCTCTCTCTCGTCTGGCCTCCATATAGGTGATCTCTCCCTATAGCTCCTGAATTCCTGATTCCCTCCAGATTCTTGTTGTTTTAAGGATTCATGTGTTTTTTTATTATTATTCCCTGGATTTTTATATTCTTTTTTATTCTCTATTCTACTATCGGTTTTCTTATTTTGAACTTGTTGTTTTATCATTTTACTTTTTTGAACTGGTTGATCCGTATTTTTCTGGGACAGGTTTTTAGTAATATCTATGGGGGCAATCAAATTAATGTCGCCTTCAGTTATTTCTTTTGTCACAGTCACTTGATCCTTTTTCCAATTACGTTGCTTATTTTCCTCATAGTCTTTCTTATCCCGAGCAAATTTTATTTGCTTGTTCAATTTTGTTTCCCTGTCCAATTTTTCTACTCTTAGAATAACTTTGTCTTCTAACTCTTTATATTCTTTTAGCTCCATGAAGGGTTCAAAATTTTCCTTAATTTTATTAATCTCTCCATCAATAATATCCAGAGTGATTGCCCTCTGTTTAATTACTAACTGAACGAGATTAACAAAACATTGATCTAAATTAAAATTCCATTCTTCCATAAAACTCTCGTTGTCTTGATCTAAAGTGGGGACTTTTAAAACACGCAATCCTCGAGGGATTCTTTTACATTCTAAATACTTTTTCAGAGAATAAGAATCCCAAGTTTGTTTAACCTCTTTGTATAACAATTTCTCTAGTTTGGAGAACTGAGTCTCCAAATTCTCTATTTCCAAATCCATACAATCTGGTGTGTCATCAAAGACTCCCTCAAAGTTAAGACCTCTAAGGGCTCTATTGGTGAATAATGCCATGGTGTATAAAGTGAGGTCAGCTGCTAAATAGTGTGAGATAAACTAAATGACAAAAACAAATTTACTAAAATCAGCGCTAGACCTATTTTTAAACAGTGCTGTGCACAATAAATGAAATATATATATTAAGATGCAGCCTGGTAAATCTATTAAAGGGAACTATCTCTAAAATGCCCCAATAACAATATACAAATACAAATACAAATATAGAAAACAACCTGGCGCAAAGTGTACAAAGATGTCAGTGAATAAACAATTGTGAAACAATACAATATCAATGAGATAAGGATATAAGTGATGAGAGTGGAGTCCTTTCTTTCAGATGTTGACTGATAAATGAATAGACAGTGGACTCAGTTCCCAAAACCCGTGGAAAAAGGGGGATTTTTTCTGCTGCAGGCTGTTATCCTGTGATGCAAGACAAGAACCATGGACAAAACATTGCGCAGTATTGTTTTTTTCAGCAATGAAATTCCCCCATGTATAACTTCAACAAATGTATACTTACTAGTTGCAAGGTAGGCAGCATGCAGTGGAGAGAATCTGTAATCTTCTAAGTCCAGACGTTTTCAGGCTTACACGAACCCCACGTGATGCACCCTCTCCGGATGGACATAAAAAGGATCTCCTTCTCAGGGTAATATCTCCTGTATCTGCTCCCGTTCTCCTGTATGCGTGTCTCCGACAAGGGATAAGAAGAAACAGAGGATTGCGCAATATCTAAAAAATATATTTTAATAACTCCTCCAACACTCGAACAGACATATACTCACAAGCTAGAAACAAAAGACAAAAAACAAACGCAAAACACAATAGTGAAGTATATCAAAAAACTTTAAAGTGTTTAAAAGGGGTAATAAATGTGCGTACATCAAAGGATTAGAACATAAGCATTTTGTGTATCAAATACACAAGTTACCACACGGCCGTCGGCAGGATAGGCGATGGTGGAGAAACCCTCAGGTAGGTATACTTCTGCACACTCCAGGTGTATTTGATACATGAAATGCTTATGTTCTAATCCTTTGATGTACGCACATTTATTACCCCTTTTAAACACTTTAAATTTTTTTCATATACTTCACTATTGCGTTTGGCGCTTGTTTTTTGTCTTTTGTTTCTAGCTCGTGGGAGTGTTTGAGCCACTCCGTTTATCCAGCAGCATACGCAAATTTCACCAACGGATATGTATGGTTATGTAATTTTATCACTTCCACATTAGGGTTGCGCTTGATTTTATTGTTTTTCACAAACTATCAAGGAGGGTAAAGTTAACAACTTATATTCACTTTTAGACACTGTTCTAGTATCACAATTTGTTTTTTTTTTGGTTGCGCACTGTTATTCTCTTTTTTCACTATTCACTTGCTCTTTTGTGCTGCACATTAATCACTTTATTGTAATATATTATTCACTACTGTGTACGTTTAAGGACTCCCCCAATTATGGTTTGGAGTTTAATCAACTGTAGAGCCAAGCGAGAAGAGCATTTTAGTCTTCTATTTTCTGATGAAAAAGAATATGTTGCACCTGACGTCAGTGTCAGTGGGAGTGTTAAGGATCTTTTAAAAAAATTAGAGAAACTGTTGCTTAGTGAGAATAAATTATGGCTTGAGAAAAGGACAATACAAAGCTATATGGATTGCAAAAGAATTCCGAGAGGTTTGCGAGTCCTAAAAAAAAACACTTTTGGTAGGGACAATACGCATTTTATGCAAGAATGGAGTAGAATTCTGGACGCTTGTTCAATGGATCTAATGAGGCTGATTATCTTTGAGAGAAATCGTACAATTAAAGGTTTGGAGAAAGATATTCTTGAGACCATAACGGCCCTTGAACCTTTGGTGATTGACACCAACTGTTCAGAGCTGGAACATGATCTTAAGAGTAAGTTTGAGAATGAGGAAGCAGAACTCCTCAAATCCAAACATGATAAGTTCATGCGTGACAAGGGTGATTATGTCAATAATAGGCAGAGGGATTGGGCTAGAAAGGAAGATAGAGGAAGAGTAGTGAGTAATGCCTACATTCCCAATAAAAGAGACAAATCTGGTTCATTTCACTCCTGACCAAGACATCCCCATGAACAGAAATATAGATCCGGTGACCGGTCACGTGCTGGTTTCCATGCTGGAGGTGGGAACTCTAACAGTGAGAGGGAGTGTTCCCACCACCAGCAGGATAATCATGTCCGTAATCCTAACTATAGAGGCAAGAACTACATTCGTGATTTTAAACCTAATTTTAGATCTAATGCCCAACAATATAGTCATAAACACCATACAACCACAAGGAAAGATTCCTATTCTAGTTCACCACAGGTTTCTACTACAGGTGAAAAGCGTAGTGTATATTCACGATCACCAGGCCGTTCATCACCTTCTTTTTTAGCGTTGGTCAAGACAAGGTTAGCACCACCATTAGAGGTAGAGGTGAATTCGAAGGTCAGGACCCCAGATCCTCCCCCAACCAGACAGAGAAAAAGATCTCTGTCAGACGGGGAAGTAGAGGTGGGACCAATACCAAAAAGAAAAGAGAGTCAACAAGAAGGATCCCCCCAATAGAAAAAGCATTTTTAATCTTTCATCAAATATTCTAACAAAGGATCAGATCAATGTCCTTGGTCGAGGCCTGACGTTTTCACGGTCATGTGGACCGAATTCCTTTCAGTTATTTAAGGACCTGCATAAATTCACACGTAACTTAACCCTCAAAAGACATTTTTTGAAGTGTGAAATGGAGTCCGCACCTGTTATTCAGGGTGATAGCAATATACAAGCCCTTCCAGTGGTTGAGGGTACTGAACCCACTATTAGGCATACTTCATTCAAGGCCCAATCAAGATTCTACCACGCCCAAACCAAGGGCCACCACATAGAAACATTCTTTACGATGGTGAATAGCGAATTCAATGCATTAACGCAAGATTTCGATATGGGTAAGATTAAACAGAATCTTAATATTAAAGAAAATTTGGCCCTTAAAATGCTTAGAGACAATAAAAATTTGATTATAAGGCAGGCTGATAAGGGAGGAGGGGTTGTACTGCAGAATCGCAGTGATTATAAAAAAGAAGCACTGAGATTATTGCAGGACCCATCCTTTTATAGAAAATTAAAGAAAGATCCTACCTTGGAGTTCCAAGCTCAACTGAAAATACTCCTAGATGAGAATGTTTCCTTGTCAGTCATTACTAATGCTGAATTTTCGTTTCTTTACCCAGCTTTTCCAAGGATACCCATATTTTATCATCTACCGAAAATCCATAAGTCCATTGTTGACCCTCCAGGAAGACCGATTGTGTCAGGGATTCAATCCCTGACAGCTAATGTGTCACAATATGTAGATTTTTTCCTCCAGACTTATGTAGTCCAATTACCCTCATATTTAAAGGACACAACTGCAGTACTGAACCTCTTCAGATCCTTTGAGTGGAAAGAAAGTTATAGGTGGGTGACCTGTGATATACAGGCGTTATACACCCATATTCCGCATACAAAGGGTTTGGAGGCAGTTGAAACTGTTATGAAGGGGGATTTACAGCTGCATTCCCTAAATATGGACTTTGTTCTCAGTTGTATTGAGTTTATACTCAAACATAACTATTTTATGTTCCTTGAGGACTTCCACTTGCAGATTTGCGGAACAGCTATGGGTACACGGTTTGCCCCTAGTTTCGCAAATCTGTATGTGGGAGACTGGGAGGACAATTACATTCCACACCAACATTGTCATGTGGCGTCGCTATATAGACGACGTCCTATGTGTGTGGGATGGGGACCTTGAATCAGTTAAAAACTTTATGTCATACATCAAAACCAATGAAAACAATTTGGTGTTCACACACCATACAGACAGCAAAGAGATTGACTATTTAGATCTTAAACTAACCTCTACTGCTGAGGGTAAAGTGGAAACTGAAACATTTTTCAAGGCAGTAGATACGAATAATTTGTTAATGGCCACAAGTAACCATAAGAACACATGGATTAGGAATATCCCAGAGGGACAACTCATTAGATTAAAGAGAAATTGTAGCAGCAATGATATTTTTCTGAAACAAGCGAATAAACTTCTTGATCGCTTTGTACAGAGAGGATATAACTCAGATTATCTAGAGAGGGAATTTAAAAGGGTCCAACAGATGGATAGGAATGATATGTTGAAACAGAAAGTTAAGAGAAGTACCATTAATACTAAATCAAATAAGGTAGATGTGGCTTTTGTTACTAACTATAATTCAATTCATAGGGATATTGAGCGGATTGTGGCCAGGAACTGGGCCATTCTTTGTAGCGACCCGGTTTTGGGCGGCAGTTTGGTCGGTAGACCTAGATCCGTATACAGAAAAGCCAGCAATTTGAAAAACTTTTTAGCCCCGAGTGATGTTGGGCCAAATCAAGGTATCAAATCTACCATTGGATGGCTTGGTACGAAACCAATTGGCAATTTTCATTGTAGTAAATGTTCAATTTGTAAATATATGCATACAGAACGTAAGACGTTTGTCTCAAAGTCTTTGAATGAAAAATTCAATATTGAGGATTTTATTACATGTAATTCTATGTATATAGTATATCTGCTTGAATGTAGTTGTGGATTCCAGTATATTGGAATGACGAAACGAATGTTAAAAATACGCATACAGGAACATATCCGCAATATTAAAAATGGCTATGACAAACATAGTGTGTCAAGACACTATCTGAAATATCATAATAAAGATCCCTCCTGCCTTACGTTTAAGGGTATTAAACATGTTCCCTGTAATAGAAGGGGAGGAGATAGGGTCAAGGCATTATCAGCTCAGGAGTCCTATTGGATTCATAAATTGGATTTGCGTGATCCCGAAAGGGTTAAATGAAGAGGTGGATGTGTGGGCTTTTAATTGACTTTTTATCAAACTTTTTATTAAACTTCTTCTAAACTGTTTTGGTTTAGTTAAATTCTGCCTCTCAGAATCTATATTTAGGGCCGTAATTCGGATCCATTGAACAAGTGTAGCATACCTAAGTATAACTGATTGTTTGGCCAGCATCAGTGTGTTTTATATATACGATAAATTGTTACTAATTTATATGTTTTTTCTTTTGCAGCTTATGTGATTAATTTATGTATTAAAGAGATGTTTTTTAACCAATTCCATGTAGATCAATAACATACTCAGGTGACTATTTCTACGCATCCGATTGGGTCCCGGTCCAAATTGACCGACCAATGTGTGAAGAGGTGCGGGTATATAGTGCCAGAGTAATGCCAATGATTTTATCCCTGAAGAAGTATCATCCAGATACGAAACGCGTAGGATTACCGCTTTTACTTGTCAATCTTTTATGCCATTTGTGTGCATTTGCACAAGAGACTGTCTGCTCGTAATTCTCCTGTTGGAGATACGCCCATTGTGTGACGTCACACGCTTGCGGGAGGTGCAACATCACTTCCGATCGACTGGCTGCTAGGCGTGGAGACGAGGAACTGGTGACTCCTGCTCGTGCAGTCATAACTCCTGTGTGGACTGAGAGACTCTGTCCAAACCAACACACAGTGTGGTTGTATAACGCGAAGAACTCTCTGCTGCCTACAGAGGTGCAATAACAACAGCCGTGAGATGATTTGCATGCCGGTGACCGATTACTGCAACGGAGCCAATTAATACCTGGAGTGTGCAGAAGTATACATACCTGAGGGTTTCTCCACCATCGCCTATCCTGCCGACGGCCGTGTGGTAACTTGTGTATTTGATACACAAAATGCTTATGTTCTAATCCTTTGATGTACGCACATTTATTACCCCTTTTAAACACTTTAAAGTTTTTTGATATACTTCACTATTGTGTTTTGCGTTTGTTTTTTGTCTTTTGTTTCTAGCTTGTGAGTATATGTCTGTTCGAGTGTTGGAGGAGTTATTAAAATATATTTTTTAGATATTGCGCAATCCTCTGTTTCTTCTTATCCCTTGTCGGAGACACGCATACAGGAGAACGGGAGCAGATACAGGAGATATTACCCTGAGAAGGAGATCCTTTTTATGTCCATCCGGAGAGGGTGCATCACGTGGGGTTCGTGTAAGCCTGAAAACGTCTGGACTTAGAAGATTACAGATTCTCTCCACTGCATGCTGCCTACCTTGCAACTAGTAAGTATACATTTGTTGAAGTTATACATGGGGGAATTTCATTGCTGAAAAAAACAATACTGCGCAATGTTTTGTCCATGGTTCTTGTCTTGCATCACAGGATAACAGCCTGCAGCAGAAAAAATCCCCCTTTTTCCACGGGTTTTGGGAACTGAGTCCACTGTCTATTCATTTATCAGTCAACATCTGAAAGAAAGGACTCCACTCTCATCACTTATATCCTTATCTCATTGATATTGTTGTTTCACAATTGTTTATTCACTGACATCTTTGTACACTTTGCGCCAGGTTGTTTTCTATATTTGTATTTGTATTTGTATATTGTTATTGGGGCATTTTAGAGATAGTTCCCTTTAATAGATTTACCAGGCTGCATCTTAATATATATTTTTCATTTATTGTGCACAGCACTGTTTAAAAATAGGTCTAGCGCTGATTTTAGTAAATTTGTTTTTGTCACTCTGTGGTGTGTTATCTGGATACTGGCTAGTGTACTTGGCATTCCGAACTACTGGGCGTCAACCTACTTTTGGCCACTCATAGTGCAGACCCTATGCTGAAGTCCCTGGACTAGTTAACAGGCTAACCCCCACAGGAATCCTAGACTATCTGCCTCAAGGGACTAGAACAGATATAGCCTCTTTATCCAAATTTACATCACCCTCCTAGGGCAACTAGAGTGTACTGTGCGAGAGGACGGTCTCTCCTGACTACCCCTAGTCTGCAAACATGCCCTTCCTTCTGCAGCGCTTGCTCTGAAAGTGTACCTACATCTTTCAGTTTTGCTTCGCTGGAAACCTGTCCTTTTGCTCACAGCAATCTCAGCAGCACCTCCAATTGTAGCCCCTTCTCCCCGTCCCAATCGCAGATCGGGCCCCCTAAGGTGTACTGGGGTCTGGCTACGTGTATTTATGTGGTGCATACCTGCTGGTAACAGGAGGGTCTGAGTCTCCCGCGATGACATGGAGGATAACAGGAACAGGTTACTGGGGTGGATGCCTTCGTTCTGATTCAATGTTGCAGCGCCTCCATCTTTAGTAAGCCCCAGGAATACGGGGTGAAATCCTTACCAGAGAGTGTTCCCACACAGGGATGAGAGATTCCAGTCTCACACAAGTCTTCCTTTTTAAAAGCAGCAGTCTTTATTCACAGCAGGGCAGCAGCAGCAGCTGACAGTACAGTTCATGCACCATCCACCAACTGTTTTCCTTTGTGATGGTCCCTCCGTGCCAGCACTCTGGATCAAGGGCATCCAGAGTGGGGCTAACTCTTCCCTCGCCCCGTAAGCAGGGTGAGAGGTATTGATCCACCTCACTAACTACACTATGGTTGGATCAGCTCTACTCATGAGCTGATCACTCTACTCCTCCAACTCTAACTTGCTTCTACAACTCCCACACTCTACCTTGTCACACTAAATAGGAAGTGACACTGCTTTATGTAACCTCCAGTAAGCACCGCCCCTGCATCTCCTGATTGGACACAGTGTCACATGACCTACTTTCACTTACACAACCCAGTGTCATAAGCAGGGAAAACCCATATCAACTCCTGTCAATCTACCCTTAGCAGAGTTTACACACAGGAGGAGGATAGAGCTATAGCCCCATTTCTTACCAGGGCTACATAAATAACCGTAAAACTGAAGATGGACAGAACCCCTATATAGCACTCTTTTCCTATGTTAGATGGTGGATGAATTAAAACATATTTATTCAAGAACTTCGTTAAAACAATGGGGTTTAAAACATTTATTAAATAGTACCAAGTGCTTGATAAACTCTTGGGGTAGGCTACTCCAGAGGAGTATTTGATGGATAGTAAAGTCCAGTGTTGGTGAACTCACTGGCCCCCGCATACTGGCCTTGAAAAAGCATACTCGCGAAACGCGCACGGCATCACGCAGTCACTTGCACGCGCAGAGCCCTCGTTCACAGACGCTGACTTGATTCAACTAGGGAAAGTCAGCATGGCTCAGCTGCTGCACAGCTATGGGCTCTCAATAGACCTGACGGTCTTGTGAGCCAACACAAAAGGGAGTGATTAAATCTATCTGGTTTACCATTATTATCTATACTATTAGGGACTACTATCCTGCTAATATCCTACCACTATACTATGTCAAGGGATTATGTAAACTTTGCAAGCAAACAGTGTCCTATCCAGCCATTAACATCTGGAGTGACAGTTTTCCTACCCTATATGGAGCAGTACAACACCAATTAGGATAAAGGTTTTATACTACTAACCTGTATTCAGATCCTACACAGTGAAGTACTTAGCAGTCACTCCTTATCTAACCATATAGGAGTTTCTGCAGTGCCCCTATTTTCATCAGTAATTAACCTCTTGAGTACCAGTGTTAACTTCAGATCTGCACACTTCAGATCCCAGGTTCACACAATATAATATTATTATATTATTCTCCGCGCTCACGCACAATTAATCCTAATTGGCATTAGTGATCATGATTTGGTGCATAACTACCTAGGATTGTAACATACAACCAATATCACTATAACTGGCTGCAAAACATAGCAGCACAGTATAAGTTCTCTGTGTATTGGTGCACCAACTAGTACTCAATTACTGTGGCACTACATATAGGGTTATCACTTTCATTCCCACACATAACCAATTCCTAGCTAATCACTGTATATGAGGATTACCAGGGCCAGTGAGATCACCAACACTGGACTTTACTATCCATCAAATACTCCTCTGGAGTAACCTACCCCAAGAGTTTATCAAGCACTTGGTACTATTTAATAAATGTTTTAAACCCCATTGTTTTAACGAAGTTCTTGAATAAATATGTTTTAATTCATCCACCATCTCACATAGGAAAAGAGTGCTATATAGGGGTTCTGTCTATCTTCAGTTTTACTACTATTTTTGCCCCTCTAAGCACCATTCCCTACATAACTAAGCAGTAGCGGGGGTATCTGAGAAGTGTCTACATAAATAACCATAAGCAAAGCGATTGATTACAGGAGAATTGCTTGACTGTGCATTGATATTGATTTTAAAAAAAGAATAAAATACGGCAGCCGTACTCACCATAGACTTTGCCAATCGGTTGGCGCCGAGCCACTGCCACAAGTCCCGTATTCTTGGTTATACACGTAGTTGACAGGTGACAGCGGGCCTGCTACACTTGTAGTTGACAGCTGATGAAGCTGGCAATCTTTTTGGTACATGCAAGCTTGCTGGTATCTGTACGTGAAATCCTGCTCAGGCTGCAGGTATCCAGGGGGGGACATATTGCAAGGGTTGCCGGTCAGCAGGTTTTCACTGACGGTCGGACCGTTATTGGAAGCCGGTGCTGGCGCTGGTGCTGGCGCATTGCTTGCCTGGGACTGAAGATTCTTAGTTGGTTTTACCATGACCTTTTGCCTTTTGAAGTCTCCATGATCAAAGACACTGGAAAAATCTGGCACAGCACACCAATACCCTCCTCTAACTCCAGGTGCAGGATCAATACGAAAAAAAACACGGATCGATACATAACTTTTCCTTATTGCACGCTTCCACACACGAGCATCTGGTGAAAATTTGCAAAAGTCATACTTTCGATAAGTATAGAAGGTGTAAATGGCAAACTACTGCTATAAACAAAAGTTAGACAAAAGGTTCACTTTTGGTGCTTACCTCCTGTTGATCCCGGCGTCCCAAAGCTGGATCCCATATGACAGTATAAGCAAAAAAATAGAAGGAGCACACAAAAGATTTTGGTGGTGTCAAAAGACTACCAAATGCATTAATACATCATAGACAGCACAGGTAACGTTTCTGGACACTAGGTCCCTTCCTCAGACCAAACACCATACTTTTCGATAAAATATTGATAAATTTGACCAACTGTGGCCATCTTATCATCTGCTGCATTAATTGCGGACCATATTAAATAAGTGTACGTTATATCAGGCTTTTTGAACACATACTGCGGTGGTTTACTCATCTCGGAACTCTCTGAATAATAGAACACCAGACACTGTGCATTGAGTTTTTAATATGAAACGCCTAAATTGATACAGTATTATAACTTCTTCAGTACCAAGGTCAATTCACAATGGACCACTGTGGTATTTTTTAAACACCTGCAAGTCGACACATTACTGAAGCACATATACAGTACTGTAGTGTACACATTAGAGTTCATTACAATTCATGAATATCTGCCACCTGGTGGATACGCGAAGAATTGCACCCAATTAAATCCGAACCATTATCATTAACCACATCAACAGCGGCTGACGGCCGGCATGAATACGGCATGAATGTGACATGAACGCGGTGAAGCACGTGGCATTCTGAAAAAGCCTGCACAAAATAACCGAGAAGTGTTACAATAAAAGCTGCCGCAGCTGTACCAGCTGCACAGTCTCTGCTGACAGTTAGTTACAGCCGCTCCTCCGCGGTGTATTGCAGATTCAATTGCTGTTAAATTATGCAGGCATGAAGTCTACCATTGACTAAAATAACAATTAGTAAAATACATTAATCCTACGCGTTTCCTAGCTGAAACACTACTTCATCAGGGAATGGTAATACATTGCTCTACAGATGCACTATATACCTCTCCAACCTCCTGCATTGGCTGGCTAATTAAGCCCATGTAGCCAATGAGGTTAGTCGTGACGGCAGCAGTGTCAGCTGGAAAACAATGAAATCTATTACATATGCAAATTAAAATAGGTTATGCTAAACACACATTTATTAAGAATAATACCTAAAAATAAAAGAAACATAGGTTAAACAACAATCTTAGTCAGTATCAAATTGGATGAATATATAGTGAATGTTAACTACAGAGAATATTCGAAAACTACGATAAACAGTTAGAGTTAATAGAGAGCCCATACATCAATGTCCTCATTTAACCCTTTGGGCGACATTGTATCAGATGTATGAATCCAATAGGTTTCTTGTACTGATAGGGTCTTAATTCTATCTCCTCCCCTCCTATTACATGGAATATGTTGAATTCCCTTAAATGTTAAAAGGGATTGATCCTTATTATGATGTAACCAAAATGCCTAGATACACTATGTTTTTCAAAACTGATCCTTATGTTTCTGATGTGCTCCTAAATGCGTATTTTAAGGCTACGCTTAATTCTGCCAATATATTGTGACCCACAACTACATTCAAGTAAATAAACTGTGAATGTAGAGGTACATAGCATGAAGTCCTCAATAATGAGACCTCCTTAATTGTTTTAGAAATAGCTCTTTTTCTATCTGAATGAAGAAATTTACAGATAGAACATTTGCCGCAGGCATGATTTCCCATAGGTTTAGCATCTAACCACCCTTTATTATTTACAGTATTTATTCCCTGGCCAATGTCACTTGGAACTAACATATTCTTTAAATTCCTAGCTCTCCTATAAATAAACCTCGGAGTTTTAACAAGGTGAGTCCCTAAAACTTGGTCATTACATAAAATACCCCAATATTTGGTAATGATCTTTTCAATATTTTTATGTACTGAGTTATAGTTCGTAATAAAGGCCACATCAATCTGTTCATTGGTTTTATTGTTATCCTTCTTGCATTTAGGGATAAACATTTTACTCCGGTCCATAAGCCTCACCCTCTCAAGCTCTTTTCTGAGGACATCTTTAGAGTAGCCTCTCTCAACAAACCTCGTTAGAAGCCTATCAGCCTGTTGGTCAAAGATTTTAATATCACTGCAATTTCTCCTTAGTCTCATAAATTGACCCCCTGGAATATTTTGGATCCAGGAGTTCTTGTGATTGCTCGTAGCCATCAAGAGATTATTCATGTCCACTTCTTTGAAAAATGTTTCAGTGTCAACACGACTAGCAGAACTTGATCATTTTAAATCTAGAAATTCAGCTGATACAGAATCAGTGGTGTGTGTGAAATGTAGATTATAATCATTTTGATTTAGAAAGGACATGAATAAATTGATGGACTCAAGGTCACCATCCCATACGCATAGAATATCATCTATGTAGCGACGCCAAACTATAATGTTCTTGCTGAAGGGATTATCGGCCCAAATATGATGATGTTCCCAATCACCTACATAAGGGGTTTGCGAAGCTAGGGGCAAGGCGTGTCCCAATTGCTGTGCCGCAAACCTGTATGTAGAATTCTGACAGGAACATAAAATAGTTATGTCCCAATATGAAACTAATGGATTTTAGGATAAACTCTCAACTTGAAAGATAGAGCAGAGGATCTTCTGTACGTATGAAGTTGACCGCTTCTAGACCTTTCTGGTGGGGAATATGTGTATAGAGTGCTTGTATATCACAAGTCAACCACCTATAGGTACTTTTCAATTCAAAACCCATAAACAGTGTGAGGACTGCAGTAGAGTCTTTTAAGTAAGAGGGTAGTTTTCCCACATATGGCTGGAGAAAGAAGTCAACAAATTGTGACAGATTAGCTGTAAGGGATTGTATCCCCGATACAATTGGTCTTCCCGGGGGATCCACAAAGGATTTATGCATTTTTGGCAGGTGGTAAAATACTGGTATTCTCGGGAAATCTGAATAAAGAAATGAAAGCTCAACAGATGTAATTACAGACTCTGATGCTGCTTCATTGTCACGGGGGGTGGCTAGCCCGGTAATAAAGGGGTTACCCCCAGCTGGCCACCCCTACCGTCGTGTGGGAGGCGAGGGGTTAACTGTGATAATGGTTAAAATGTATTTATATTACCCTGCCTCAGTACAAAGTGTATTCCCCTTTGGTTGTAATGTAGCTCACTAGTTACATGTGTTTTTACTTGTACCATGGTTGCACCAAGCATACACACTGGGATCAGTTCGGGAGGGAAAGGGTTAACTGTGTTTGAATATTAATAGCCCTTTGTTCCCCTTCCTGCCTTTTCACCCACCATTTGCCGGCACTGCCCATAGGTCGCCCTTGGAGCTCCATAGAAGTCAATGGAGATTGAGCCGTTTTGGGTCCTATATCTAGAAAGACCAGCAGATGGCGCCCGAGAGGATGTGCAGAGCTTCCCCATTGAAATGAATGGCGTAATGCATTTCAATGGGGAATACCTCGAGTCCGCTCTCCAGGAACTGAGTTGGATGCCTGCTAAACCGCAGTATCCGAAAATAGCTACAATATCAAAGAAAGAGCTTTTGATCGCTAAATTGCCGTGGGAACTCGGTTACGGCCAAGTTCACCATCAATTAAAGTTTGTAACTACGGTTCTGGGGCAGCTAGCAATAAAATAATTTTTGCCCCTAGCTCATGGGGACCCCCTCATTCGTCCCCAACAGGGTCCGATGGGCAATAGCCATGAGAAAGGGTCGTGCCCACCACGAGGTTCGCCGCCATTGACCACAATGGCGGAGAAAAGCCGCTAGGTTGTAAAACGGCTAAGTATAAAATGGTCAAAATCTGATGTGCTTATCTGCGGTTCGGTGATAGCTGGAGAGCTGGAATTTGGCCACCGGGTAGTCATGCTTCCGGCATGATTGCATTGCAATTTCCAGCCCTCTCAGACTAACCGAACGGAGAGTATTTCACTTGTAAAGTTACTGTTACCGCCATTGGCCGCCATGAGGGAAAAAGCCGCTAGGTTTCAAAAACGCGAAGTGTAAAAGTTTATAAACCTGAAACCATTATCTCCGGTTCAGTAAGGGCTAGATGACTGGGATTTGGCCACCCTGCAGTCATAGGTCCGGCATGATTGCATGGCAATTTCAAGCCCTCTCCGATCAACCGAACGGAGTATGGTTACTATGTAAAGTCTGGTTGCTGTCATTGACTCCAATGGCAGAGAGAAATGCACTGATTTCCCATTGACTCCAATGGGGCAGAAAACCCCATTGTTCCCTATGGGGAATTAAAGGTGAAAGTTGTAACTCCGGTTCGGTGGGTCGTACGAAGCTGAGATTTGGCCAGCATGTAAAGTCACCTCTGTGAGGACATGGCAAATTTCAGCCGTCTCGGACCCACCGAACGGATTATATCTAGGTATAAAGATGGTGAAATATATCATGTATTTTCATGCCTACTGTAAAGCCCGCTAAAGTTACTGGCCCAGGAGGTATGTTAATGGCCAGGGGGCGACAGTGTGTCTACAGGGAATACCCTGATCAAAGGCTCCCCCACCCTGATTAAGTATTAAAATTCACTTTGAACTTTAAATTCACTTTGAATGTGTGGGGTGGATTCTTCAAGAAGGGTTAGAGTTTGTTTGTGAAGTGGTTAGGGGTGGGCTACACTCCTGTAGTTGCCAAGAAGGTCTTATCAGATTTATATATTAAATTCGGGAAGATGTGGATAAAGATTTCTGTTCACGTTGTAAGGCTTGTGTGTGAAGTGGTGGGGGGAGGGGTTGAAGGTTATCTGTTATTGCACGTGCGCAAACGGGGGAGATAATACAGCTCAGCAAAGCCTTAAAGCCTCACAAGTTTTTGATGAATGGCTCTGTCTACACTAGTTAGTTGCCAAGAAGGGCTAATCAAATTAACATATTAAATTTGAGAAGGGATTATCACATGTGCGCATGGGGGGTGGACGGATGAGTCATTCTCGGCAATACAAATAAATACAAATGAATGGTTTGGGAGAGGTGTCGATAAGAAGTTTAAATACTTTAGCCTTGTGTGTGTGCGGGTCGAGGATTTATGCTGGATTATCAGTTCAAATAAATATTTTCAACAGGTCATCCTAATGTTTTGAACCCCACACCCCTAAATAAAAATCACAGTATAGTACTATGCCACCCACCTCATAAAGTTCGTACATGACTAGTGTAGAATTAAAAAGCTACAGTAGTGATTGATTTTCAGAATATCAAGAATTGTTATGCAGGCACATGTCGATAACCGGAAAAAAATTTTTTTTAATTATTTTTAAACTTCTAATTGAATGGGAAGTCATAGACACATGCGCAGAAATGTGATGCCACGCTCAGGAAGATTCAAGACAAAAAGCCAACCATTACAACTGAATGGTTTGGGAGAGGTGTCGTTAAGAAGTAGAAATACATGAGCCTTGTGTGTGGCGGGGGGGAAGGGGGAGAGCGCTGTATGCTGGATTATCAGTTCAAATAAATATTTTCAACAGGTCATCATAATGTTTTAAACCCCACACCCCCAAATAAAAATCACAGTACTATGCCACCCACCTCATAAAGTACGTACATGACTAGTCTAGAATTAAAAAGCTACAGTAGTGATTGATTCTCAGAATATCAATAATTGTTATGCAGGCAGGCACATATCGAGAAACGGAAAAAATATTTCAGACTTGAACTTTTAATTGAATGGGAAGTCATACACGCATGCGCAGAAATGTGATGCCACGCTCGGGGAGATTCAAGCCAAAAAGCTACCCATAACAAATGAATGGTGTGGGAGAGGTGTACTGTGCTGTAGATAAGAAGTTGAAATACTTTAGCCTTGTGTGTGTTCGGGGGCGAGGGGGAGAGCGCTGTATGCTGGATTATCAGTTCAAAGAAATATTTTCAACAGGTCATCATAATGTTTAATGCGCAGAAATGTGATACTGTAACACGCCTATGCGTGTCAACAATGTTCCAATGAGACATACATGCATGCGCATAAAATAAAAACAGTATGAAAAGAAGAGCAAGCCTAGCAAAAGTTTTGATTAATAAATAATACATATAGAAATGTGATAATTTTATATTCGGAAGAAGACGCGACGTTATATTTTGTAATACTGTACATCTTTTCCCTAATGAGCCTCATGCTACTGTATACAGTATGAACTCGGAACGTTAATTAATCTCTGCTTCAAATACAGTATAAATCTTCAAATTTACAATTACTGCGCACGCACACACAGACTTGCAGAAATGTACGGCTGTACTGTACAGTAGGTTGAATTGCTATTAGACTTTTAAGACAACAGCTCACGATCGCCCACCTGAGTGTCTAGGCGGTATTGCAGCATTATAGACAACGCTAAAAAAACAAACACTAAAAAAGCGAAAATCGAACAGAAAAAAAAGAAAACAGAGCGCGTCTGGCCGCGGTTATCAGAGCAGCTCGGCTTCAGCCGCTTTAGAATAAAGGCTGGTGCAGCTGTAGTACATATTATATTGTATTGATTAGTTTATGTGTGTGTGTTTTATTATTTTTACAAATGACTTATCTTTGTTGTCATTATAGCAGACCCCCTTGCCAGTGGTGTCACTCTTATTCACAGCATGACTAATTTTGGTTTCCCATTTCTTTGGGTGCAGTCATGTCTGGACACAGTGGGTGTTAACATCAGCATGGGGATCGCTATAAATATCATCCCAACAGGGAGGACATTCACTCTTTGACAAAGTGCAAAGACGTGAAATGCGTTAGAGTGTTCTTTCCTTCTCCTGGAGGATGATTTTTATTGTATTACCAAGGTAGACCAATAAAGTTTTTTCAACGTGATCCAGCCTCCGTCCATCACTTGTGGTTATGCACCACTATCTTCTGCCCCCGTGGAAGTTCATCCAGCTACTTAACCTCCATTGACACGTGCACGCTGACGCCAGGGACCCACGGATGATTCCCGTGAAGATTGTGGGTAAATATCTGCCCCTGCATCACAGCTGTGATTGTGATTGCACCGTCAGGTCTTGGGATAACAGCATGGGACTCGTGTTTCTTCCATAATAGGAGTCAACTGCATTGCTTAACAAATGACTGTATTACTCAACACTGGCAGTAATTGTTATCTTATCTCAATATAGAAATTGTTTGCTTGGGTCAGGATATACATCCCTGTGCTCATATCCAGTGTTGTTCTCTTTCTGATGCACTGATGCTGGACTTTTGCTCTGGAATTTACCGACCACGGATACTTTTACAAGTCTCTGTCTTTGGGCTCTGGTCGGTTAATTTACATCCCTACTGTCGCGGCCCCTTTTATTCTACAACATCACCGCATTTTTCCTGGATTTTTTTCCGAATGCTACGCACTTCACCGGGTGCATGCCGCATTCATGCCGCATTCATGTTGCATTCTCAGCCGCGGTTCATGCGCGGTTGGTGCGCGGTTGATGTGCGGTTGATGCGTTTATTGAGAATGGTTCGGATTTAATAGGTTGCAATTCTTCGCGTGTCCGCCAGATGGCAGATATTCATGAATTGTAATGCACATGCGCTTCAGTAATGTGTCGACTTGCACGTGTTTTGTTTAAAAAAGATACCACTGTGGGCTATTGTAAATTGGCCTTGGGACTGAAGGAAGAAGTTACAATAAGGTATCAATTTAGGCTTTTCATATTAAAGAAAGACAAACACCAGTTTCTGTTATTCTCCAGAGTCAGTCCCGCCGCCATGAGTGTACAAATGCAGCCCGTGTTCCAAAAACCCAACAGAACGTACGCGTATTTAATATGGGCCGCGATTAATGCAACTGATGATAAGATGGCAAAAGTTGTTCAAATTTATCAGTATTTTATCGAAAACTATGAAATTTTCGCCAGCTCCTCATGTGTGGAACCATGCAATAAGGAAAAAGTTATGTAGCGATCCATGTTTTTTTCGTATTGATCCCGAATTTATTGGAGGGTATTGGTGTGTATCACTGGGTTTTTCCTGTATCGATGATCATGCAGACGGCAAAAGGCGAAAGGTCGTGTTAAAACCAAGTAAGAAACGTCAGTCGCTGGCAAGCAATGCGCCAGCACCAGCACCGGCTTCCAATAACGGTCCTAACGTCAGTGACAACCCTTGCTGTCTGTCCAAACACGGATACCTGCAGCCTGAGCCGGATTTCGCGTGCAGTTTCGAGCAAGCTTGCATGTACCTAAGCGATTTCCAGCCTCATCAGCTGACTACAGGTGTAGTAGTCCCACTGTCAACATGTATGATCAAGAATACTGGACTGGCAGTGGCCCGGCGCCGGCGCCAGCTGAATGGTGAGTAATGTTGCCGTATTTTTTTCTGTTTTTTTTTATTTTGAAAATATCAATATCAGTGCGATTCAAAAGTCAAGCGATTCTCCTGTAAGCAATATCATTGGCTGAGCGGCTTCTACAGTACTGCAGATACTGAACAATTGGTGGAACGCTAGGCGCATGCGCATTGGAACCTTCTTGAAACGCATATGCGTGTCATCACACTGACGGTAGGCGCATGCGCATGTGAACAGGAGACGCCCCCCGAGAAAATTATTGGTGGGACTGACTGGGAACTTCTTTAGGGGACTGACCATTACAGTAAAACTTTTCTTTTTGTTTTTCCTCAGAAAAGAAAACGGCAAATGGAGGGATTTCGATGGATAATATCGCTTTGTGTAACAATGCCTGCACATTGCTGAATCGGATTTAAAAAACAACGTACCGGAGTATACAGTTTAGTGGCCGTTGTTATTGATTAGGATAGAATACCTGAAACAGTATGCTGATGTTTTCCGACCGTACAGTATACAATGCCTATTTAATATATACTGTATAATAAACCCGAAAAAATAAAAAGTATGCATTTATTCTACATGTATTACAGTACATACAGTATGTGTCTTCTATACCAATACATACAGTACAGTATGTGTCTTGTATTTTTTTTAATACTCTTGTGATGTACAGTACTGAGCATGCCTACAGTATACAGTACAGTATGCCTGGACAGTACATTCTAGAAACACTGTATTTTGTTATAGTATCAAAGGAGACAATGGAACAATTTAAAACAAATCAACATTTTCTTTTATTGGTGGATTAAGTACAAAAACATTTATTCACAACTACTGTACAATGTAAAACCATTTAAAGTGCAGAGCAATTCAAACATCAACAGTTGTATGGTTTACTGCTGGTGAAAACATTTATGTACAGAAAGTAAAAACATTTACAGTCTGTCAGTGCAGTATAGTTTACAGTCACATGTTGTTATTAAAAAAAATCTTTATTCATAAAATATACAACATCTCCTTTATTAAAGTACAGCAAGTCAAAACATTTACAGTAGGATGGTGTGCAGAGAAGTCAGTCAGGCCTGCACAACTCCAGTCCACGAAGGCCGCAAACAGGCCTGGTTTTCAGGATAACCTTTGTTAAACCGGGCCTGTTTGCGGCCCTCAGGGACTGGAATTGTGCAGGTCTTGTGTACAGTAAATTAAAACATTTATTTATTAATACAAGTTAAAACACACAACATCTCCTTTATTTAAGTACAGCAGGTCAAAACATGTACAGTACAGCACAACAGTATGGTCTTACCTGTTATTAAAAAAATTTCTTTATTCATAAAATATACAAAACGCAACATCTCCTTTATTAAAGTAGAGCAAGTCAAAACATTTACAGTAGGATGGTGTGCAGAGCAGTCAATCAGGCCTGCTCAACTCCAGTCCTCAAGGGCCGCAAACAGGCCTGGTTTTCAGGATAACCTTTGAAAATCGGGCCTGTTTGCGGCCCTCGGGGACTGGAACAAAACATTTACAAAAAATTTACAACAGTTGAACACTCACGCAAATGCGTACCCCACCAGATTGTCCTTACATGGCCGATGCCTTGCATGGCGCAAAATGCCATTAATGCAGTCTCGAACGCCTTTCATTAAAGGATCTGTAATTGAAAAAAAGTGCCGCAATTCCTCCAGAATAGTCTTTCTTAAATTGTCAGGAAGCGTCTTTTTTTCGCGATTTCCTTCGTAGTTCACTTTGTAGGTCCACTCGCAGTACATCAAGTAGGACACGTGGTGCTTAAAAATTAACAAGGCATACTTGTGAGGTACACCAGCACTCATCACCCTATACTTCTCCCTTAGTGCCAGTGGCAGATCGCGCAGGATGATGTCGGGCACCGTATCGATGCAAGCGAATGTAGGTTGGGTTCTGGAAGCGGGTGTTCTTCTTTGAGCGGGTGTGCTTGTGACGGCGGGCGAGGGTAGGTTGTCTGGGAGGAAGCTTTCCTCCTGTCTTGGTTGCTGTGTTGTCTCCTGGCGTGGTCTTGATGGGGTTGTCATGTTATACTCCTCCTCAACGGCATACATGTACACAAAATCTTCTGGTGGAGGGGGTAAGCTTGGTGATGGAAGGTGGTCGAAGGTCCCATTCATCACATCCATGCCACCCTCCTGCTCCGGCGTCGGGGATACAGAGACATGAATACCGAGCAAATTATGTATCCCCGCTATGTCAGTCTCTATCTTCTCCATTCGTTCATCCATCTTCTGCATCCGTTCATCCATATTTAGCATCCGTTGATCCATATTTAGCATGGTCTCCAGAAGCAGATCTGTCTTTGCCAGCACAATAGAGTTCCCGGGGATATCCACACTTATCCCATTTAGCATCCGGTCTAACGAGCTGCTTCTTGTGCATGGCGTGCTGTGGACATCTGGGTGGATGGGTGCTATGGAGGATGAGATGGGGGTTCCATGGAGAGAAGCGGCAGCGTCGCCGAAGAAGGGTGGAGGAGGTGACCTGTGGATATCCGGGAGAGGAGAAGCGGCAGCGTCGTCAAAGAGGGATGGAAAAAGTGACTTCTGGATTTCCAGGCGAAAAGCAGCAGAGTCGTCAAGCGCAAAGGAGAAAGTGACCCGTGGATTTCAGGAGCACCAGCAGCAGCGTCGTCGAAAAGCAGTGGCGAAGATGGCCTGTGGGTTTCCGGGAGGGCGGCGGCAGCGTCGAGGACGAGTAGTGGAGAAGACGAGCTGAAGATATCCGGGAGAGCGGCGGCAGAATCGTCGAACCGTATTGGAGGAAGTGGTCTGCGGGTTCGATGGGTTGGCTGCCATTTGTTTTGCGTTGAGTGTACATCACCGTATTTCTTCTTGACATAATAAGGCTGACGTCTATTAAAACCCTTAGCCTTTGGGGTCAGCAGAAGGTTTTCTTTATTGGCCTTAGCCTGTCGCTTTGGCCTTGGCGTGGAAACTGCTGCCGCCTTTCGCTTTTTCTGTGTGATAGGCACGGCAGAGGCAAGTGGCTTCCTGCGTCCGTAAAATCGGGGTTGATCCATGGAAGCAGATGGCACAATGCAGTATCTGGACAAATCCAAGTTCAGATAAAGATCATCGAGTGGTGGGCTATGCAAAGTGTGTAACTTTTATGCATGGCGACGAGGTACAGGTGTTGAAAGTGGGCGTACTCTAATGTGAGTCATTAACGTATAAATACACCATCCATTTTGTGGATTCACTGCACATTGAATACACATCGACTAAACATCGAATATACATTCTTGTGTTTGTATTTCTTTCTACTCGCAGCAATGCCTGTTAAAAAGATTTCAAAGGATCTCAGCATGCGAATTAAGGAGATGTACACGAGCGGACACCGAATTGCAGATATCCAACGCTGGTTAGCTGCTTCTGACCTAGTTGTGCCAGACCTTGCGCTATCATGCACACGGAAAAAACAGACAACGTACGAGGACACCAACGGTAACTAACGCGTAAGTTTATTTATATAACTATATTTATTTATTTATTTATAAAATATTGTACTGTAGATCTACTAGTGTACTGTAATAGTGTACTGTAGATCTACTGTATCTAATTTTATAGTTATTTCGGTATATTTATATAACAACAGTATATGTATATTTTTTATATTGCTGCATATTTCTTTTGTTCCTGATAAAATAAATATTTATTTACATTCATGATAATCATAATCATTGACAACAACTCCCCCCACACACCTACAGTAAACCAAAGAAAAAGAATGAATGACAAAACAACATGAATCAGTTAATGTTTTTTAAACTCTCAATTCTCACAGTGCTGTGCAAATCAGACTTACATATCAAATTTGAGAAGGGATTTTTCCAAAGCGTTACCGTAAACAAAGTCTCAAAGGGTTGGAGGGGGGGGGGTTTGGGTGAGTCATGCGCAGTAATCAGCTAGCTCCCATCTCAAAGAGGATTACACGCAGGCGCAGTGAGGTGACGCTCGGCTATGGACGGATTAAGAACACAATGGCAGCTTCAGAAAATGAATGACTCTGTGGAGGTGTCTGTCGATAAGAGTTTCAAATCCTTGAGCGAGCCTTGTGTGTGTGTGTGGGGGAGAGGGCTACAGGGTACAGCTGCATGAAGTTCAAAGATAATGACATACTTTAATTTCAAAAGGCAGTTCATCATAATAATATGATCCCTACACTCCCAAATACAGTACATAAAAAGCACACAAATCAACCATGTGCAGTCAAACGCACAGGGTCGCAGTCAAAAGCTACAGCACAGATTGAATATCGTAATATCAAGATGGTTTTTGCAGGCTTGTGGAGAAAATAAACATTAAAAATTGAGGAGAAAATGTTTTTTTTTTTGGTCACCCACTCAAGCAAGCAGTGGTGGGTGAAGTTACAGTCGCATGCGCAGGAATCATCTGCTGTCAAGCAGGCATGTGATTGAAACCAGAAAGACACGTTCAAAGGAATGATGTGGGAGAGATGTACTGCACTGTAGATAAGATAAGAAGTTGAAATACCCTGCAGTGCAGTAAATTATCCTGTGTGTGTGCGGGGGCGAGCGAGGGGAGAGCGCTGTACAGTATATGCCGAAATGTGACACTGTTACAGTACTGTACATGCCTATGCGTTTCAACAATTTTCAAATGAGACATACAGCACTGCAAATGCATGTATACAGTAAATATGCAAATTTACAATTACTGCGCGCGCACACGCAGACTGTGTACTAACGCAGGTTGAACTGCTAAGATATTAGACTTCCAAGACAACAGCTCGCGAACGCCCCCCCTTGAGTTTTGCACACAGCGATAATAAAATGCTTATATCACGAGCGCCAAAATAACGCAATTCACTACGGACCAAAAAAAAAAAACACGGAGTTGCCTGAGATTATCAGAGCGCCGCGGATCCAGCCGCATTAGGATAAAGGCGGCCGCCACTGTACCTCAGCCTTGCGAGTCCGCTTCTTGATTTGAGATGAGCACCTTATTGGATCTGGTTTATAGCCCTTCCCCGATCACCAAACATTTTTTCACACCTCTGGACATCCTTTCTCCTTTTAACTTCAATGTCTATGCAGACATTCCAGCATCTATGTAGATGCCCGGGCTGACTGTATAGACATTAATACAGTATGGATAAAACATTAAAACACTGCTTTAATAAAGTATTCCTTTTGGGAAACCTTATACCTGTGTGGCAAATGGGTCTGGGATACCTGTGTTCGAAAACCAGGATTCTGGGGGACACTGGGGAGCCCTGTTGTAATTCACCTCACGCAGCCACAAAACATGCCTGTACTTTGGGGAGAATTATAGGACCCCCTGAACCTGGCTTCCCCTAACTCCTGCAAACAAGAGGAATACATTTCGACCCAAATATCCCACCTAAAACTCCCATTCCTGAAGTTTCATGTTTTTTGGGGACAGGGAACATGTAAAATCCAAAACAGGTCACGTTTAAGTTATACACTGCAGGGGACATCCATAACACACCACGTCTTTATCTACAGACGGGTACCCGCAAATCATATGCGATTTGTGGGTAAAATACCAGTACTAATGGTAACTCTGGTCAGCAACATTTTATACATTTTTTAACACTAGTTGCCTTACCCCCCCCCCCCCCGCCGATATCAACCCTTAGCCTCACGCTCCCAAAATCCCTGTTCTGCAGCAATGAGGACCCTAACTACACATGGTATCCATAGCTTATAAGCCTGCAGGGGACAGTAAAATGGGAACAGAGGTACAGGGAAACATGATAGGGTGCAATTCTAGACTCAAGAGCTGACACTGTCAGCCGTTGACATACGGTTTTCGGGGCAGCCAGCCGGGCTTTACCTTTATTATGAAGACCGGCTACCCCCTACTGTCACAGTGATGTCTTAAATAGCAGCCTCTCCATGGGGAAACAGCTTACTGATGCAGGGACTCTTTTGGAAACTCTAGATTTATTTTGCGTTTTTAATTTGGAGGGCCCTTTAAAAAATGTTTTGCAGGGCAGCAGAAGAAATGTAGTTATGTCACTGGTCTCTATCACTAATTTTGCAACAAAGACCAGGAATCTCCGTATCAATGAACTAAAGGAAGCGGCATAAAATAATATGTTAAAAAGTAACCCAACAAGACATGAAATGTTGCCAAGTCTAATAATTACCTGTAAAGTAAGTGATTGAAGTGTATCCAAACTGCTTGATCTCAGCTCAAACTTCTACAAATAGTGCTTGTAAGAAAATCATGCAATCTACTATTAATACCCCTGTCTGCAGTGGAGGAGATAAAGTCCCGTAAATTCTAAAACTAATAGAAACCCACACAAAACTAATACTATACATATCAAACTAATATACCTTACCATAAAATAAAACTAACTCAAACTACTACTGCAAGCTAAACTCAATTACTATTTAAAAAGTGCATCATAGAAACTTAGAATCTGAGGAGGATTTGAGGATGAATTTTGTTGGGACATCCCTGACAGGATTTGGTCCTCCCTCTCCCATCCTGCAGTTATCCCTCTTCGCTACCAGGGCTGCTCAATGTCAAGGACATCTCTGAGGTTGTTCTCACTCCCAGTCTCCAGTTCCCCTGCTCTTCCACCGGGACTGTTGCTCCTCTTACTCCTCTTGCTAGTGCTTTAAAGAAATCTTTCAGACTCTGAAACCTGATTTTAAGCACTGACAAGACTGTAACAATGGTATTTGGGACCAAGGCTAAATTTTTAAAGCTTCCAATGACTGAGCTCCAGATCAGGACCAATGCTAATACCACCCAAACTCCTGTTACTAGGTTAAAATACGTGGGCATATGGTTTGACTCCCATTTAATATTTGGGATGCATATTGATACCCTGACATCCAAAACCTATGCCAAACTAGGTGTATTTTACAGGAACATATCCTCCCTAAGTTTGCTGGTCAGAAAGCGTATCGCACAGCAGATACTAATGCCAATTATCGACTATGGGGACACAGTATACGGCTCGGCACACCAACCCACCTTAGCAAACTTGATACCCTCTACAATTCAATATGCCATTTTGTTCTGCAATGCAACTACAACACATATCACTGCAAAATGCTCAAAGAACTAGATTGGTCATCACTTGAGTCTAGGCGCAAAGTTCATCTTTCCTGTCACGCCTTCAAATACTTTCTGGGCAAGCTACCCGTCTATCTGAAATAGCTCCTCACCCCTACCACATGCAGCACTTATCTGAAATCTAACTCCAAAAGACTGTTCATGGTTCCAATGTTCAGCAAAGTATCCGGCTGCTCGTCCTACTCTTACCATGCACCCCAAAACTGGAACAATCATCCGGAGACTCATACAGGCACCACCAGTCTAAGGGCTCTATGCAGTAAGGGCCGAAAAAGTGCAATCGCCAAGGGTACCTTATCGGCATGATTCGGCCGATTTTCCCTCTCCGTATGCAATAAGTGCCGAATCCTTTCCGAATCAAGCCAAAAACATTTGCTCCCACTCTGGCGATGATTTGCCGATCACACACAGGTGTATCGGCGTGCATGGCGAGGTGGTGTTAGGTTCCCCAATGAAACTTCTTGCTGAATCTGCCGAAGCAAGCATGTTTTGGATTGAGCGGCCCATTTAAAGGCAGCGTGTATTTTTAATCATTCTCTGTGTTGTTGGGAGAGAGAGAGAGAGAGAGAGAGAGAGACACACAGAGCTGGCCGATTTACATATTTCATATTGACTGAGACAGTTGTGGTGTATTGTGAGAGGTTTGTCCTGTGTTGTTTTGTTTACATCTTTGTCTTGTTTTCACTTTGTAAGTGTTCAGTGCGATTGGCTTTAAATTTCTTTTCTGTTCTTTGTGAGTGCTAGAGGTATGGCCGCAAGGCGTGGGAAGAGTGATGCTGGTGTGAGTGATACTGGTAGTCGTGTGAGTACGCGTCTGAGTGAACGTAGGATTCAGGTGAGTGCTGTTGCTGCGAGTGCGAATGGTGTTGCTGGGAGTGCGAGTTGTGTTGCTGTGAGAGTCGAGTGCTGCTGGTGGCTCTGTTGCTGGTGCTGCTGGGGTGTCTGGTGGTGGGGTGGTTGCTGGTGGCCCGCTATTGGAGTCTCTTCTATTGGAAAAAGGAGAGTCCAGTCAGCATCAGCCAAGCTCTGGGCCTGCACGTATTCGGAAGAAACGTGTGGAGCGGCCACGTAATCCTCGGTTCAATGAAGAGGAAAACACAGTTCTTATCACAGGGATTCTGGAGCACTATGACTGTCTGTATGGGCATTTACTAGGTAAGTCTATCTTTGCATTCATTCTTCAAAGACATGTTATCCTAGGTCATGTGAGATGTCTTAATATCAAAATATTATAGTATAATATCTATCAATTAAACTTAATTGTTACACACATATTCCTTCATGATTTAGAACGACCATAACAATCAGTCGAAAAATGTTGCCAAAGTTCATACAATATTCATGCAAGCTTCCTTACATTTCTATGTTTACACGTAAATGCTCATGTGGTACACATATTACACCTAAACCAGCATGTTTGGTATCTCTTGGAACAGGTAGCAGTTTAGGAAACTGATCGTTTTTATAATAATAATTAACGTAATTTTTTTTGTATGTATTTCAAGGGCGAACAAGTTCAGCATCAAAAAAAGAAATGGGATCAAATAACCTTGGCTGTGTCTGCGTGTGGGAATCATGTCAGGGACCGGGCGAATTGTCGGAAGAGATTCGATGATATCAGGGCAAACTTAAAGAAAAAAATACAAGCACAATGGATGCATGCTTCTGGCACTGGAGATGGGCCGCCAGCACAAGCTCTAATCTTAACACCATTGGAGGAGCCGATGCGGGAAAAATTTCTTCCTGTCGTCGTGGAGGGTTTGCCCGGGGACAGAGATATCGGAATTTATTCGGTTCCATTTCCACCAGGTGACAAATGTTACTGTACTAGGCGTGTCGTAGGTTATAGTTCTTATCTATATTTCCGCTGCAACTTATACTTTCTTCCCAATATAAGCATACCTACATATATATCTGTATATATGTATCTCTCTCTATATCTATCTATCTATCTATCTATATATATTTATATCTAGTTGTCCTACAAAAAGTAACAATATATATGGTGGCAAATGGTGGCACTGAGTGATCATTTGCATGTCATTTCCCAGAATCCCTTGCTGCAGTGGAAGCGCTGTATGCTGGGCGATAATGGGGAAAGACAGGGTTGCAGACCTGTCTAAGTCATGCAAATGAGCATACAGTAATATTTACAGTTGCTATATATATATATATATATATATATATATATATATATATATATATATATAAAACAAATTTGTGATAATCTATGTTACACCTATAAACAGGCCATTACTGCCTCATCAAGTCTGGCATTGAAGATAGTGCATTCAAAGGCGAACTTTCATAATTTGCACAAACACATTTCGTTATGTTTAATTAAAGATCTTTTTTTCGCTTCATGTAGTATACTGAGAGCAAAAATAGGAACATGTACCATATGGTATTTAATTGTGTTCATATGTAGCTCACTTCAGATTTGTCTTTCGCTCATGTACCGGTGTGTGAAACCAGCTGCAATTAATATGTAATTACAGCATAGAGGAGAACACAGGGTGTGGGGTTGGGCACCGAGCCAGATCACAGGGTCATGTTACGATCAAGTCTTGTGGGACGCCAGGTGGTAGAAACAAATAAAAGGTCAGGGTGCTGTCACGTATTGGGGGAGGTACTACAGTTGTTAGAAGCTGACAAGGTGAACAGAAGTTCATCACATTCATTTGAAATGGTAATTCTATGAAAACTTTCACCCACCAGGCTACTATATATGAAAACGTACGTTACTCATTCGTTCACTCATATCTTCTTTTAACCTTATAGATACGCCACATTATCACACCAGTAGCATCTGTGAACGACACACTGCATGTGTTGATGAGTGTCAGCCACATTGAGCGCTACACCTGCTTCTCTTAAATGTTCACACATATTACTAAAAACATTCATTCACATTTCCACAATTAGGTACTGAATTATAAGTAGAGTTAACTTTGCTGTCATGGTAGTGAAGTACATTATTATTGTTAGATTACTACATAACATATGCAGTGTATGTCCAACAGAACACTTAATTTTACAACGCATTCCTGCATGAACATTGTATGTTGTATGGTTTTAACAATAAATGTGCCAATTAGGTTCACATGTACATTGATGTTAAGATGGATAATGTACAGCTTGCCAGAAACATCTTGTCATTTCCTTATGTGATGCTGATATTTAGCCATAAATACTCCCACTACACAAACTTTATGTTAATTATGTACACATGTCAATAAAATTCTAATGTTATTCTTCTATCTAGTTGCTCCTGAAGCTCATGTGTCACCTGACACTGAACATGTCTCATCACCTGGCTCATCCAGCTCGTCATCAAGCATGGAAGGGGAGTGTATGAGGTGCAGCACATCTAATGTGTACATTTCTAGATGTTAATTTGCCATGCGACATAAATGCCTTTCACATGTAATTAACTTCACATTAGTTATTGTCACAGAAGATGTAGTTTTTCATGACAACATGTATTGTGTGTCTTGTAAACTATCAGCTAGGAGTTGTGAGGTTACAACAACCTTTCATTCATTCTTCTTTCACACTGAGTCGAAACATAATTGTTACTTCAAGCATAAACTTTTAATTTGACACAAATGAAAAATTATGGAAACATGTTATGGGTTACACTGTGAGAACGACTCTCATTATATTGAAAAACAAGTGCAAGTTGCATGCCAATTCATAATGTCTTTCTTTATTTGTAGAAGCAGATGTTGCCACTCAAGGACAAATTCACTCAAGTGACCATGAAGATGTTCCCACTCGTGGATTAACCCAGCATTCAACTCCTCCTGCTCGTGACACCTACTCAGCTATTGCAGCTTCTGAAGAAAGAATCTTGGGTGAAGAAAATCGTCGCCATTCAGAAATGAAATCAGTGCTTGAAAGGATGATATCACTGCAGGAAAGGACAATATCACAAATGTCACAAATTGAAAGAGTCATCATCCAAGTTCCTAAAGAAATACAAAATTTAAACAGGACATTACAAGCAATAGTTGTGAATCTAAGCCAAGCAAATCAGTTGCGAATTACTGCTAGAGAACAACAATTCCACTTTACCCCATCTGAGGATGGATCTTTACATGCTGCTACTTTTTCTCCAGAGACATCAGTTCTTCATTCCCCAGTTGTGGATGATACCGGTACAATAGGTGCAAGTTATGTGCAGGTCCCTGTCAACATCCAACTGCTTACATCTGTTCAAAATCAGGAACGGACACCTACAAATGAGACACGAAAAAGAAAGTTAGGGCAACAATTACTACTAACCAGCTTTTGGAAAAAGATTAAAACACCAAAACAAGAAACTGCTCCAACCTCAGTCGTGCAATGTTTAGCAACTGGTTCACAACTGCCTCAGCCCACACCCAGTGCCCCTGAAGTGCCACAGCCCACACCCAGTGCCACTGAAGTGCCACAGCCCACACCCAGTGCCCCTGAAGTGCAACAGCCCACACCCAGTGCCACTGAAGTGCCACAGCCCACACCCAGTGCCCCTGAAGTGCAACAGCCCACACCCAGTGCCACTGAAGTGCCACAGCCCACACCCAGTGCCCCTGAAGTGCAACAGCCCACACCCAGTGCCACAGAACTGCCAAAGACCAGTACAAGTAGTACATTAAAGGCCAAAGTACTTGGCAAAGGGAAAAGGCAAACACAACAGCCAACAAGCAGGCCTGTGACTCGCTCTCAAAAGGATAAACAAAAATAAATAATTACATTCACTAAATGTGTTGGTGTCCTGGTGGTGTTTACTGCACACTATTTCATGCATAGTGTATGTATGATCATGTACAGATGCTTGCTAACATTCAAGTATGTCCTTGTACACATGAATGTTTAGAAATGTTCACTGACTGAATTAATCCATATTTAATAACATATGAATATGTATTAATCATCAGTTGATTAATGGTACAACATTACACACTTGCCATGTTTATAGAAGCTGACATTCACTTAGCTCTTGTTCAAGATGAGATGTATGTGGGTTTGTTTGGTAATGTAGATAGTCATTGCATGCTAATATTATTGACATACAGCTTTAAGTAACTATCCATATAACAGCATACATTTTGATGTTGTGTTTTCTGGTGTCTTAACTCTGTAACACATTAACTTAATCTTCTTTCATAGTTCATAATGTTGGCATGTGATCATGTATGATTTTTGGTTACAATAACAGATCTGTTAGTGTGTATGAATATATCTGTAGTCTCTGTATCTCTATGGATATATGTATACACACACAAACACACACACACACACACACACACACACACACACACACACACACACACACACACACACACACACACACACACACACACACACACACACACACACACACACACACACACACACACACACACACACACACAGTGTGTGAGTGTGTGTGTGTATATATATATATATTAACGGATTAATACAGATATATATATATATATATATGTATATGTGCCACTGTTGTCAGCAAACAGGCCTTGTTTTAATGAGATATAAATGTTAGGACACTTGCTAAAATTATGGCATCAGTATGATTGAGCCCATAATTCACTCACCTGTAATTAATTTTCAATATGATTACAACAAGGCCTACTTACACACATCAATGGCTTTAGTTTAGCACTCTATATATAATACAGGCCTGCACAACTCGTAAAGTGCGAAGGGCCGAACTGCTCCAAGGAAAAATAAATTGGGCCGCACGGGTAAAATCATCATCATCATCATCATCATCATCATCATCATCATCATCATCATCATCTCTCCTCCAGCACCTATCATCATCATCCTCATATCTCCCCCAGAACCCAACACTATCAACCATTGCGATACTCCCCATCTATCTCTCATACCCCCATCTCTCCCCCTCACCCACACACACCCACACACAATACCCCCCTCCACATCAAACACACAATACCCCCCTACACACCACACCCCCCCTGCAGCTCACATCCCTCTCCCCTGCAGATCACATCCCTCCCCCCTGCAGCTCACATCCCTCTGCCCCCTTGCACCTCACATCCCTCTGCCCCCTTGCACCTCACATCCCTCTCCCCCCTTGCACCTCACATCCCTCTCCCCCCTTGCACCTCACATCCCTCTCCCCCCTTGCACCTCACATCCCTCTCCCCCCTTGCACCTCACATCCCTCTCCCCCCTTGCACCTCACATCCCTCTCCCCCCTTGCACCTCACATCCCTCTCCCCCCTTGCACCTCACATCCCTCTCCCCCCCTTGCACCTCACATCACTCTCCCCCCCTTGCACCTCACATCACTCTCCCCCCTTGGGTGGATGACAGTGACTGGGTGACAGTGACTGGGTGGGACACAGTGACTGGGTGGGTGACAGTGACTGGGTGGGTGGGTGACAGTGACTGGGTGGGTGACAGTGACTGGGTGGATAGGTGGGTGACAGTGACTGGGTGGGTGACAGTAACTGGGTGGGTGACAGTGACTGGGTGGGTGACAGTGGCTGGGTGGGTGACAGTGGCTGGGTGGGTGACAGTGGCTGGGTGCGTGGGTGGGTGACAGTGACTTGACAGTGACTGGGTGGGTGACAGTGACTGGGTGGGTGGGTGACAGTGACTGGGTGGGTGGGTGACAGTGACGGGGTGGGACACAGTGACGGGTTGGGACACAGTGACGGGGTGGGACACAGTGACTGGGTGGGACACAGTGACTGGGTGGGACACAGTGACTGGGTGGGACACAGTGACTGGGTAGGTGATTGGGTGGGTGGGTGATTGGGTGGGTGGGTGGGTGACTGGGTGGGTGGGTGACTGGGTGGGTGACTGGGTGGGTGGGTGGGTGGGTGGGTGGGTGGGTGGGTGGGTGACAGTGACACTGACACTGACAGTGACTTGACAGTGACTGGGTGGGTGGGTGACAGTGACTGGGTGGGTGGGTGACAGTGACTGGGTGACAGGGTGACAGTGACTGGGTGGGTGACAGTGACTGGGTGGGTGGGTGACAGTGACTTGACAGTGACTGGGTGGGTGGGTGACAGTGACTTGACAGTGACTGGGTGGGTGGGTGACAGTGACTGGGTGGGTGGGTGACAGTGACTGGGTGGGTGACAGTGACTGGGTGGGTGGGTGACAGTGACTTGACAGTGACTGGGTGGGTGACAGTGACTGGGTGGGTGGGTGACAGTGACTTGGGTGACAGTGACTTGGGTGACAGTGACTAACAGTGACAGTGACTTACCTTGACCCGGGTGGGTGCAGGTTGCCGCTGGACGCTTGCTCCTCCTGCCCCCGATATCCCTGCGGCAGCTGCCTGGGATGGGAGGTGGGCTTGGGGGCGCGGGCTGGGGGGAGGGGGGAGGAGGGCACGGGAGGTGAGCTCGTGGGGGACGCGAGAAGCTGGCCGCGGAGGGAAGCGGTGAGAAGCAGGCCGCTGGAGGAATAGCTGAATTATTTAATTATTACTTCCCCCTCTGCCCCACGTTGGGAGCAGGGGGGGGGGAGCGGGCTCGCAGAGGAGCTGTGTGTTGCTTCCCCTTCCGCCCCACGTTGGGAGCAGGGGGGGGAAGCGGGCCCGCAGAGGAGCTGCGTGTTGCTTCCTCTTCCGCCCCACGTTGGGAGCAGGGGGCTTGAGCAGGGGGGGGGGAGCGGGCCCGCAGAGGAGCTGCGTGTTGCTTCCCCTTCCGCCCCACGTTGGGAGCAGGGTGGGGGGGAGCGGGCCCGCAGAGGAGCTGCGTGTTGCTTCCCCTTCCGCCCCACGTTGGGAGCAGGGGGGGGAGCAGGGGGGGGGAGCGGGCCCGCAGAAGAGCTGCGTGTTGCTTCCCCTTCCGCCCCACGTTGGGAGCAGGGGGGGGGGAGCGGGCCCGCAGAGGAGCTGCGTGTTGCTTCCCCTTCCGCCCCACGTTGGGAGCAGGGAAGGGGGGGGCGGAGCGGGCCTAGCGCATGCGCGCCGGGACCGCAGGGAATCGGCGCCATTTTTTTTCAAAGTTTTTTTTTTTTTTCAAAGTTTTTTTTTTTCAAAGTTTTTTTTTTTTTTTTTTAAATCTCATCGAGGGCCACACAGAGAGGCCAGGCGGGCCGCATGCGGCCTGCGGGCCGCGTGTTGTGCAGCCCTGATATAATATATATATATATAATCAGAATTAACAGTACAGGCCTTCATGGCTCAAAAGAGGCCTTGTTTGCTGTTAACTACTATTTATACACAGCTGACTCAAATAGGCCCTCAGACATACTTACCCAGTAATGTTATAAACTGTAATTAAGTGTTAATAGAATTACAACAAGGCCTGTTAGCACACAAGGCCTTCAATGTACAGATAGAGATTATATACACTACCGACACACTTTATTGAAGTGTGGTCGGTACCGCAAGCCGGGAAATCTCCCGGCTTGCTAGTGGCCGCCCCTCGGCGTGCCGCGCGTCATAGACGCGCGGTCACGCGTCATCGGGAGCGTGCGCCCCCTGCACGCGTGTCCAGGGGCTCCCCGAGGGAGCCCTGGTGTCCCGCGATCGCGGGACAGCGGCAGGGGGTTCCGGGGGACCCGGCGGACCCGGCAGCGGTAGGGAGAGCGCCCCGATCGGAGGGCGCTCTTCCGCTGCTTCGGCGCGCGCCCGTCACACTCGGGCGCGCGCCAGGCTACTGCTGCGGCACAGAACGGGCAAATGCTCGAATAAACTGTGCCGCAGCAGTATATATATCTATATATATATATATTTATATATATTTAAATGTAGAGGTATCAGTACCGTGTTTGCCGAGCTTCAATAATCAAAAAATAAATAGATGATACCGTTCTGTGGCTAACGAAATGCTTTTATTTGTGCGAGCTTTCGAGATACAATGATCTCTTCTTCCGGCGATGTTACAATGAATGAAGCAAGGATAACTTAAAAACAGTGTCTCTTGGAATGTTATCTGTGCTTGTCCTTCCCCCGGTGTGGATGTGTTTTATGGCTAGAGGTGTCAAAGGGTAACTGAAAGCAAGTGAAGAAAGAGTGTGTATGTGTATCAGTGTGAATAAAAATGAATGGAGAGCCCACAGTATAAACAGTGCTCTACACAAGGTGTGTGTGGAGTGAGAGGGATATAAATGGTGTGGGTGGGTGTGGAAATGTGAGAGTTTGTAGCACAACTAAAAGTGTGTGTGGATACTATGTGGTCCCTATTGGTGTATATGGATGGAAAAATAAGGAGTATTAGTATGTGTGAGAGACAGCTGTGTGTGCATACATATAGCACAGTATGTACAGACATGGCCTTTAGCGCTCATGGGAAGAGAGTTCGCTAGTGTCAGTAATGACTCATAAAATTTCGATCTCTGTTTAGGCCACTGCTAAGTGTCCCGAACAGTTGCATAAATTTGTATTCATGCAACCGTCTCTCTTTCGGGGTTTTAAGATTACCTTTGAGTATGGCAACCCTCAGATCGTTCATCTTATGGCCAGAGTCAGAGAAATGTTCGCCAACAGGACTGTCTCTTGTTCCACGTGTGATGCTGTGGCGATGCAGGTTCATTCTCTTGTTTAGCCCCTGTCCTGTCTCACCTATGTAGTAGCAGCCCCCTGGGCATTTCATGCACATGATGAGGTACACGACATTGCTGGAGGAACAGGTGAACCCTCCTCTGATTTTGTATTCCCGATTCTTGTGTGGTATTTGTATTGTGTCCGCTGTGTAGAGCATTGCGCAGGTTTTGCATCTTGGGTCCTGGCATGGTTTTGTCCCGCATTCAGTTGTACTGCTGAATACTTTACTCCTCACCATAATATTCTTGAGATTATGGGGTTGTCTGTATGATAATAAGGGTGCTACAGGGAAGACCTGTTGCAGTCTTGTATCTTCCTGGAGGATGGGTTGTAGTTTCCTGGCGATCTTGCGTAGGGCTCCTAGGTGTGGGTTATATGTGACCACCAAAGGAACCCTGTCGCTTGTCTCCTTCTGTTTGTATTCAAGGAGATCACTTCTTGGTATTCTGGTGGCTTTGTGAATTTGCTGGTCTACAATTCTGTGGTTATATCCACGGTTTATAAAGTCTGATCTCAAGGCTTTAATCCGCTGGTCTCTGTCTGCTGTGTCGGAGCATATCTGGTTGTATCGTATGGCTTGACTGTAGATGGTTGCATGTTTGGTGTGTGTCGGGTGGAAGCTGTTGTCCCTCAAATAGCTGGCTCTCTCTGTAGGTTTGCGGTATACAGAAGTCTGTAGTTGGTTGTTCTTTATAGTAGTGGTGGTGTCTAGAAAATGTACTTCATCCGGGGAATGGGTGAGTTTGAGGTTGATGGTCGGGTGGAAAGTATTGAAGTTGTCATAGAACTGTAGGAGGTCCTGTTCGCCAGAGGTCCAAATCAGGAGGATGTCATCGATGTAGCGAAGGTATGTAAGGGGTTTCAAGTGACAGGTGGACAGAAAGTCACTTTCCAGTTTTGCGCAGAACAGATTGGCATACTGTGGCACCATCCGAGTACCCATAGTGGTCCCGGTTGTCTGGAGGTATGTGTCATTTCCAAATGTGAAGTAGTTATGGGTCAGAATAAATTCAATGCATTTAGTCACTGTCTCTGTGAGTGGCTCCTGCGATCCCAGAAAGTATCTGCAGGCTGAAATCCCATCCTCGTGGGGGATGTTTGTATAAAGTGACTCTACATCCATAGTTGCTAGTAGTGTTCCTGTAGGGAGGGGGCCAGTGGCATTCAGTTTGTTTAGCAGGTCGGTGGTATCCTGGATATAGCTGGGTGTGTTCCTGACAAGTGGTTTTAGAATGCCCTCCACCCAGCCAGAAATATTCTCGGTAAGTGTGCCAGATCCAGAGATAATAGGGCGCACAGGGTTACCCTCTTTGTGAATTTTAGGGAGCATGTAGAATGTGCCAGGTTTTGGGTTAGCTGGTATCAGGTCCAGAATTTGTTCTCTTGTGTGGATCGGGAGTGTTTTAATGATCCTGTTGAGTTCTCGCATGTATTTTTTAGTTGGATCCTCCTGCAGTTGGGTGTAGTACTTTGAATCAGAGAGTTGCCTGTGTGCTTCCCGCAGGTAGTCTGTGGTGTTCATTATGACCACTGCTCCTCCCTTGTCCGCAGGTTTGATTGTTATGTTGTGGTTGGCCTTTAGCGATTCTATGGCTCTCCTCTCCATCAGTGTCAGATTATATGTTTGTTTCCTTACTTTGTCCAGGATGGTGGTTTTGGCGCTGTGTCTGAAGCTTTCAATGTACCGGTCCAATGTGGGGTTGCGCCCAGTTTGTGGGATCCAGTTTGATTTTTGCTTCTCCCTGCTCATGTGCAGCGGCTCTCCTTCTGCAGTGTTGGCATAATTTTGGTTGTGTCTGTCATGGAAAAACTCCTTAAGACGCAGCCTTCTGAAGTATTCTTCTAGGTCACTGCACAGCTCAATCTTGTCCATAGGCTTGGTAGGGCAGAATGTGAGACCCTTTGATAATACTGAGGACTCTGCTTGATTAGGTGTGTAATATGAGAGGTTAACAGTGCAGTCCTGCTCTTGGTGACTGTCAATGTTTGTATTATTAGTTGTTGTGCTGGCTGCTGCAGAGTATCTCATTCTTAGCCTCAGTCTGTGCAGTTTCTTTTCCTTATTGCTAATTAGACCCTTCAGGAGTTTTTCATGGAATGTTTGGAGTCCTCTCCATGTGTCTGTGTGAATTTCTCCTGTCTCCAGGATGCTGTCTATTGTCACCTTTGTCTTTCTCCTGTTGCTGTAACAGATGCTGATGAGATGGTTCCTTAATCTTTCTGAGTTCCTGGTGCACAGTTGTTGGGAGAATTTTGTGTTGTATGTGGTAGCAAGTGGGTTTTTGAGGACGAGTCCTTTCGGGATCAGATGCTCCTTCTTGCATTTGCTGAGGAAGATGATATCGCTGTCTAGTTGTGCCTGTTTTTTCAGTAAATCCTTTAGCTTCATTTGGGTGCGGTACAATGTGGTATCTTCCATATTTTCATGTAGATATATATCTATATATATATAGTTAGATATAAATATATATATATATATAGATATATATATATCTATATATATATATATATATAGATATATATATATCTATATATATCTATCTCTATATATATCTACATATCTATATACATATATATATCTACACACAATATATAGTAAATTATATATACATAAATATATATATCTAATTATATATATATTTATTTATATATATATCTATATCTATGTATATATCAAGAGAGACTAACAGAGAGAGTCAAAGAGAGAGAGAAACAGAGAGAGAAAGAGAGATAAACAGACAGAGAGAAAAACAGCAAAAGAGACAAACATACATATGTGTGTGTGTGGTTACATCTAGCTAAGTGTAACCAGAAATCTGTTCAGCTTAGCACTGTAGATGATTTCACACACATTGTTATTGTAATTAAAAGAGTCTACTTGTTTTCCACATGTTGATTGCCTAAGCCGAAAGTAAAGTTTCGATTCCTGTGAAAAGAGTATCTTACCCAAAGAATTTCAGCCAATGATTGTAACAAATTTCTTGTGGGAGAAAACCTAGGCGTATAACTGCTAGGTTTTATTATAACCTTGGAAGAAACCGTTCACACATTCAGCAGACATCCATATGCGTTCAACTTCACACAACGTACACTTGAAGAGAGAAGAAATGGCAGAAGCTTCCACATTGCACAGCCATCCACGTAAATCATACACATTTTTGATTTATGAAGCAATCGAATCAACGCCAGAGAAAAGTGCAAACGTGGCCAAAATCTATGACTTGATTGAATAGAAATATCCATACTACCAACAACCTGACATACAACGAAATTTTAAAACTTCTGTACGATTCACATTATCCGCAAATGACTGTTTTGAGCGTGTCCATGATTGGCTAGATCAACGATATGGATGCTGGCATGTTGCTCCATCATTTAAACTTACCATGGAACATGGAACATATCTTCAGTTAAATAGCATATTTTTGCCTAATACTAGTGACACTGAAGCCGCACCGACTGTCGCGTCTGCTGATCTACCTGCACCCTCCATTCAGCCAGACGAGATGCAAGATGGACATAACTACTATGATATGTATCCAAACTTATATGGGCAATACCAATGTGGATGGGAAAACAACTAACAACTGTACGTACCTCCGGACGTCTTGTTTGAAGAAGCCACTGCAGATCCATATGACGCCCTCATGGAGATGTGTGTGATTCAGGATTCAACGGTTGCCTCAACCATGGATGATACTGTTGTGCCTTCCTGCAGTGAGCAGTTGCAGCCAAATCAGTTTTGACTTCTACAAGAATGGTAAATACAAATTTCGTTATGCCTTTACTCAAATTATATATGTCTACATTAATAATATACACCATTTGTTAGCCAAATGAGTGGATACAGCTTAACATTGCAGACAGGCTTACATGTAGCGTGCACAAAGACATTATTTCCTATAACAATATACTACATGACGAACCATTAGTACACATTGGTGACGGAGTCCTAAATCCTAGATTATTATTGCTTTTAAAGTATCATTTCAACATGTTACACTAACTGTAACACACACACACCTCATTGTTTAGCATTCAACATATAAAAACAAAGTGTCGCCCACATATGACATGGGACCGTGGTCATGACCCAAGGTGTCCTTAAAAAGGTTTACCAATGCAAGCCCCGCCCCCAACCGACGTGCGCGTGTGAAACCGTATTGGCTGTGCCCGTAGCTTATTGTTAAGTGCAGTGTGTCATGCGCACGCGTCGATGGGGCGGTGCGTGTACAGCGCTGGAGGCCAATGTTAATTCAGTGGGAGGGGTGTTTGCGTGCATTTCACGGTGCCTTAACATGACGTCACACGTCTTTTGTTCGCTCATTGGCTGATCGTCCGTTTTTTACGTGGGCACACATCCGTTTACAAAGTTTAGATATGTACGTGTGTAGAAGTGATTTTGTTTCGCTTACATATCATAACTTGCAGCCATGATATGCGTACTGCTAGCAGCACCATGGAGGGACATGTATTGAACGCATAGCGTACACATCGTTTTGCGCATGCGCTAAGACTTAGTCCACACATTCGTGCCGTGCGCGCGCAACAGACGTTGTGCGCGCACATTATTATGTATACAGGCACCGGAAAAATGATATCCGTAGTAATGCCAGCAACGCCATTTGAAAAATGACACAGTTCTGTATGTGTAGTTTTATCCTTGCAGTTTAAACATATACGTTACTTATGTGTGAATATCCACAATCATATAGAGATGTGTTAAGCGTTGTCATGCTGAGACATATATAAATGTGCCATCTTTGAACATCATGTGTTTGCTGTATTTCACAGATGTCGCGGATGAATACATGGGACCAATGTATGATTTCAGATAAGCCAATCGTTATATTAGATGATTGTGACGACGAGCGAATAATTATTATAATAAATATGTAACAATGCTTTCAATGATTGGTGCGCAAATTAACAATCACTACATAATGTTATCCTCTTATGCAAATATTTACTATGCACTTAATTAACATAACGATGTTGCTAAGCACTGAAGTTAGAACTTATATTGTTTTTTGGTTATTTTCTACTAACATTATATGTATTGCTACTGTATGTGATATATGCAACCACCATTATCACTCAGCAAACACTACTATATATTATAATCTCACGTGTGACTTGTCAAAGAATGTAAATGCTGCATAACAACTCGTAGACATTGTATGTGAACGTACACAATAACAATAGGGAGGTGATAGAAACTGTTTAGTCGTGTGCATTTTATATTTTCACCTAAGTTGTAGTGCTAACCTAACATGCATGAGCTAATGCATGTTTGTTAAAGATCATGAAACCATGAACATTTGTGTGTACATTTTATTCACACGACTAACTATAGTTTAGTGTTATTAGTAAACGTTCAACACATACATAGCTAAGTGAGGCCGATGATAAAAGCAACATTATTATGTTTGTTTATATTATTTCATGTAGAAATACATGCATCACACAAAAACTACAACACACACACACACTGTTGCTGAAATGTGTGCGTATGCAAATGTCCACTTCATTTTTGTTCATATGTTGACATTAGTTATACAGGATCATGATCATTATGAATAACTAACGTGAATGAAATAAAAATTATATTAACAACATTGTCATTGTGTTGAATGAATTAGGAAAAGTTGAGAAGCCAAAGAACTATACTTTGGAATGGTGTTAACATTTTGACACATGTTACATGTACGTCAAATCAACACACATCTTTCACTTATAAATACACATGTGACAATGTAGTAATCAACATGAAGATGAAGTGATACAACAACTAATCACATACATTGCAATGTTAATGATGTTTAAAACATTGGTGTCTTTTCATACAAACATGCATTGAGTGTTAAGATTGCTCATGTGCATCAATGGATGTTCTCCTCCCATAATCAATAGCTGAGCAGGGTTTATCCCCTTCTCTCCCCCCACCCTTATATTCCATGAATGGATGTTGTTACGTTTGCTAAATTACATGTTATGTAATGTCCGTAATGATTTTTAAAGACACTGCACAATAACCACCAAGTGTAGCTAAACGCACGTACACAATACAGAAACGACATGTTTCAATTGTCACATCTTTTTCATTACGTTCTGTTTATACATCCTGTAACTATACCTGTATCGAGGTTTGCACATCTTATGACATATGTGAATTGAAATACATACCATGAGCAGTCATTGAAGTGATATACCTTGAAAAAGAAAACATGGATGAATATAAATCATTGTCATGACATGTTCATTAAGGTAAGCAACACACAAAATTGACCATTTTGTGTGTGATATGAAACAACATCTAGAATACGTCAAATATGATCAGAAATACACAATAGTGTACACATCATTGTGACTCATGTCACACTGCAAAAGAAACATTGTATGTAACCATACTGCACTAGCTATTGACTATGGACATAGTAGGTTTATTGTGTATGCATAACCAAAAAGAGCATGTACATAAAATATAGATTTAGTACACATTATTTCTTCACGTACACACAACACCTTTTATTGGTAAGAAGTATAATACAACCTGTTGATGAATGACATACCGGTGCCACATGCAATTGTCTACACAGCAGAGAAGAGAAAGGTGTGCGAACCATATTCATCTGTTTCCTAAGTGAATGGTATTTGGACAAATGTATTTATCATAACAAAGAATGAATACATCTATGTAGTACTATGTACATATATGTATTTGCTTACATGAAAAAAATGTGTTTATGACATTCAGACGTGTCTCAACACCACTGGCTGTTTGGTCAGTATCAGCTGGTAAATTGACGGGATGATCCTCCTCCAAACCCTGACGTATGTCTGTTTGTAAATTATTGCGGAGTGCCACATTGTGCAAAATGCAACATGCAATTATAATATCAGACACTTTAGCAGGCTTATATTGAAGTGCCCCACCAGTTCTATCGAGACACCTAAATCTTGTCTTGAGAAGCCCAAATGTCCTCTCTATGACGGATCGCGTCGATATATGGGCAACATTGTACCTCTCCTCTGCTTCACTTTGAGGGTTTGCCACAGGGGTCAACAGCCACGGCCTAATTCCGTATCCTCAGTCACCTATAATCCATCGTGCACAAATATGAAACAATTTGTGTTAACATTATTACATACAACATTTCCTAGAAAACCAAGAGTTGTTTGTTAACACATCATAATATGTACTCACCCACCAGCCAACCAGGTCCAAAATAGCCTTCTTCGAAAGCATGGAAGACTGATGAGTTTCTCAGGATAGAGGAATCGTGACTGGAACCAGGGAATTTGGCTACCACATGCATAATCTTCATCGTGGCATCGCATACCACCTGTACATTCAGGGAATGGTAGTGCTTACGGTTGCGGTAAGCATGCTCACTCTGACTAGGCGGGATCAAAGCAACATGGGTGCAATCGATTGCACCCATCACACATGGTATCCCGGCTATGGTATAAAAGCCATTCCTGACTTCCAGCCACTCTGTGTGCTCTGTAGGAAAATGAATATAATTCCTAGTGCGTCTATTGAGTGCACATAGAAACTGGGTAAAGGCCCGCGAGAATGTAGATTGCGAGACCCCGCCCACTATTCCCACAGTTGTCTGGAATGACGCGGAAGCAAGATAATGTAATGAGCACAGCAATTTAACAAGCCCAGGGACTGCACGACCTCTGGCTGTCACAAAATCTAAATCTCCCCGTATCTCTTCATAAAGAGCTAAGATTGCTGCTGAACTCAAACGATAGCGACTTACAATCTCCTCCTCACTCATCCCATCTAACAGGGTTCTCTCCCTGTACAAACGAGGACGAGGCACAACTTCTCTCCTCTCTCTTCTCCTCTCATCTCCCTGCCCTCTCCCAGTCCCTCGACCTCTCCCGTCCGCGTGCCTGTCCCTGTCACTGTCCCTGCCACTGTCCCTGCCACTGTCCCTGCCTCTGTCCCTGTCCCTTCCTTGGCCTGCGACATCCTCTCCATCAGCAAGCCTCTCCTCAAATAGAATGTTCCTCCGTCTCATAAACATTCGCATCATTTTCAGGTCTGTAGCTGTGAATGTGCAGGTAATTGCCCTCCTTTAAATACCTATGTGATGATGTCAGGTGACTTGCTGAAGTGCAAGATGTTACATTAACATATCCAAGTAGTTCACTCCCAACGTGTATGCATTAGCAATTTAAATAATTATGTATGTGTGTTCACCAGGCAATCATGATATTTGAGAATGATGTAACGTTAAGCTTTGTACAAGCATTTATTGTCAAGTATTTCTGGAATGTGTAATGCATGTACCACTTCTGAACGCAACACTCAGTCATCTAATTAGGATACAACCATGACATTGACAGTGAGAAACTATGTTGCAACATGTGTAATTTGGCATGTTATTGTCACCTATTCACATGATGTTATTGTAAAGTGCATATGCATAATTTAATGGCATCAGGATAGTTGCTATTGATTCAGTTTGAATCATGTAAAAATGAGTAACTATTCTAGATGTGTGTATAAGTTAGCATGAAGTGATTGTAATGCATCGTGTACAATGTAAACATGCAATGTTATTGAGTGTCCAATTGCGAACGACATCAAAAGAGGGAGGTCACAAAGTATATGTAAACAAGAAAAAAACCGCTACATTTACGTTTGATCATGCGTTACACATTACAAGCATTGTATAATGTATAGCAACATTACTATACGCTGGATCTGTTAGATGTGTGAAATGTGTTACATCATATAATAAATTGAAGCACACTTAAGTAACATGTTTGATATAATGTGACCTGTTCCTTTAAGAGTTGAGTATAGGATTTTCCCTTGACACATCATAACATAAAGACTAATGTGACACGCAAATCATCATAACATATAAAAGTACAATGTTATGCAAATAATAAACGTAAGGGGTGACACGATGAAGTGAATGACCTTGACACTGTAATGCCAAGCACATTTGTATTATGAGCAATAGAACGTAAACACTACAATAATGTTATAAGTCCCCGCTCCATTGACTCCATTGATGTAGAGATGAGGTTTTTTTTCTAAGTGCCGTCCCGGCAACCTTGCCGATCGTTCTCCCCTCCAACTTGCCAACTTTAGTTGGCGGGACCAATTGCCGATGAAATCTCCATTTCTGAGTGCCAATCAGCACCGATAAGCTGCTCGGGGCTACTTGAATACAGCCAATTTCAAAAAGTGCCGAAAAGTGCCGATAAGTGGGTTATCGGCAGCCGCATGCCGATAAATTTTTATCGGCAAGAAAAACTGCCGATTTTGAGCACTTATCGGCGCTTACTGAATCTCAAATGCAATTTTGGCGGGAAAATGCCGATAAAAGCCTTATCGGCGCTTACTGCATGAGGCCCTAAATTCTTTCAAAACTAAAGCTGTCTCACATTTTAATCTGGTCTGTAACTGTTATATACGCCTATAATATATATTATCTCTAACTGTGCATTCAATGTCTTGTAAATAATGTATACCCTGTTCACTTATGTAACTATGTATTTGTAACCATGTATTATTTGGCATCTTAACTCTATGCCCAGAACATACTTGAAAATGAGAGGTAACTCTCAATTTATTACTTACTGGTAAAACATTTTATAAATAAATATAAACCTCCCCTGCACCTGTCCATTCAGGGCAGTGATTCCCAAACAGGGTTCCATGGAACCCTGGGGCTCCTTGAAGCAGTCTCAGGGGTTCCTCATACGGACCACAGACCCCCCCCCCTCCCGCCCCGGGGGTGGGGTTTTTTGGTATGTATTTTGTAGGGTGGATTGAGAGAGAGTGGGGTAATTGACGGAAGGTAGGGGCAAGTGAGAGAAGAGTGGGGGCGGGAGGGAGTGAGGAAAAGAGGGAGTAAGAGTGAGACGCAAGGGATAAATACAGGCGAGGCGGGAGGGGGGGAGTTAGTAAGATGGAGGGGAGAGAAATACATGGGTAGAGGGTGGGAAATAGAGGTGACTCGTGAGGTGTGACATTTTGTGACTGACCCCTGTCGAGCCTAATATGTGTTAGCCAGATAGGAGTTCCCCGAGATTTTTCGAAATACTTCATGTGTTCCTCCAAACAAAAAAGGTCGAGAATCACTGATTCAGGAGCTATTTATACTAGTCGTTCCAGTCCCTAATTCTGCATGTCCTTGTTACAAGACCTCTACTTGTGACACAGACTATACCTCTTACTGCCAGGTTCGGCCCGTCCATTAGGCGAACTTAGGCACTCGCCTAGAGCGCAAATGTCCAGGGGTGCAACGGGAGCGGCACAGGAGTCAGGGAGCGGAGTGGCAGAAGAAGACTACGTCAGTGAAGGGAAGATGTTGAGACAGCAGGCGGTGGTGGCTTGGCTGTGGCAGGTGAAGACATCCGATCAGAGTAGGAGCACAGAAGATGGCAGGGGAGGTATGCACTGTAACACCGGAAGTTGACCAGCGTCTGACTTCTGGCGCCGGAAGTCAGACGCCGGTTAACTTCCGGTGTCACAGCACGTACCTCCCCTGCCGTCTCCTGTGCTCCTGCTCTGATCGGATGTCTTCACCTGCCACAACCGCCCACTGTCTCAACGTCTTCCCTCCACTGACATTGTCTTTTACTGGCGCTCCCTGACTCCTGTGCCGCTCAGCTCCTGCTGTGCCACCACCGCCAAGCCTGGTAACTGAGATGGGGGGGGGAGTGCAAAATGTAAGGTTCCCCTAGGGCGCATGAAACCCTTGCGCTGGTCCTGATTACTGCCTGTCATGGACATCTGCTTGTGACCCCAACTATGAACCTTTGCCGGGTGCCTTGATCCTTGCTTGTGACCCTGACTTCGTCTTCGCTACATGCCCTGCTGCTCTAGCCACTGGGATCCTACTCTGCAGTACCACCCCATTTGACATATTCAAATGTAAACCCGTGAAACATGCTAGTCAGCTTGAACACTACCTCTTCTACCATTAGGTCACTGAAAGTGACATCAGGCCTGCTGACGTCACTTTTAGCTGACGCGTTTCACAAACATGAGAGGCATTACTGAAACATGGTGGGATTAAACTCATGACTGGGCAGTGAATTTAGAAGGTTAATCCCTATTTCGGAGGGATCGAGCAAATAGAAAAGGTGGTAGAGTATGTTTGTATTAAATTGGATTGAAAACCTGTTATAAGAGAAGATGTTTATGAGTGGAATTATGAAAATGTAGAGATTTTGTAGATATAAATTAGCAGTGAAGGTAAAAGTACAAAGAAAAATGTTTGTAGGGATATGCTATAAACCACCAAATATCTGTGAGATTCAGGAAGCCAAAATACTTTTGCACATGGAGAATGCAGGAAAACTAGGTCATGTTTGCATAATGGGTGATTTTAATTATCCAGACATAGACTGGAGTAATGAGGCTAGCATTAAAACTAAAAGAAACTGTTTTTTAAGGTGCTAAAAGACAATTACGTGACTCTTAAATGCCCTGTTTTTTTCTATAGATTACTCCAGCATTACAGAACTCAGAATTCTAGTCTTTGCACATAAAAATAAATGTTTATTTTGAAGATCAATACTCACAGACAAAAATAATAGTAAAAAAATATGATGGTGAGGTTCCAAATAAGTTATGGTATTCTTGAAGATGGTTGCATATTCTTCTTAATCTTTTTATTGAATCCTGGTATCTTGATGTTAAATCCTCATCTCTCCAGATCTTAACAAGTCTCTCAGCTAAAACTGCTGGATATTTATCCAGACAAAACTACCCAGTCAGCCATCTTAACTTGAAGTATTATTTCCTAACATTGTATTTACATACATTATGTTGTATTGTACCACTGATGTCATACAGTATGTTCATAAAGGGTAATGACTTTTATACCAGAAAAAGAAGATATTGGTTAGAGGCGTAACATAGGCGTAACATAGGTGTGTCTTGGGTGTAGCATTGATTAGAGGCGTGATTTAGGGGCAGGACATATTAGTGGCATGATTTTGGGACGTGTTTCTCCCAATACAAGCAATGTCTGAATACATAGCTTATTCATTGTCTGTTATCAAAAGAGACCTTGAATCTTTAGCAACTAAGTTTTACTATTTTGCGTCTTTCAGAGAATCAGTCTATTATATTCTAACTAAAATAGCAGGAGACAGACAATACAAAAAGTATCTTAACAATATCCTGAACAGGAAGAAAGGAAATGTAATTTGGCAGAAACTGAGTGCATTAGGAATTATATTTCACCAAAAGGCTGACTAAAGAATCGTAACTAGTTATGATCAGACAAAATGGATGCTTAACACAAGTGTAGATTCTTGCCTGACCTACTGGTCCTAACAATTCCCTCCTTTTTGTTCTCTAAAAGAACAAATACCCTTACTTGGTACTCTTCTCTATGACTATGGCCTTGTAGTGACCAATAGAGACATATATATAACATTAAATATTTCTAAAGATTAGAAAATGGCTTACATCTCAATATGTCACATAATTTAAGGGTCAGCTATTTGTGAGAATTGGTGGGGGCTAATTTCTGCTAAGAGCGACTGCACAAACATTCTTCTTGCATGCAGCTTTCATACTGCATTTACTCAGAATGGCAAAACGAACCAAAATAGCTGCTATGGTCAAAATGGATGACTTGTGATCCTTTCCTTGTGGTTGACTCACGGCCCTTGGTGACCTTCCACCTTCCTCATTTCCAGTCTTCTCAGTCCCCCCCATATCCTTAAGAGACAGTCTATTTAAAGAACAGAACAGTTAACCATTTTATAGTCCTGATGGACCAAGATATCCAAGTTATTCATAACTTCATTCCTTTCTTTTCCGGCCATTATATCAGCCCAGTTGATTTCTTCTTCGGTCTCTTCTTCTGGGGGACTGGCGACATCATCACCGCAGAGAGGCATATCGTCGGTGGGGGTTGCAACGCACTTCTGGATCAGAGTTTTGCTGTACTTAACACATAAAGAGCAATGAGTAGGACAAACACACACATACAAAAATATTCGCTAGCTTCACTCAAAGCAAATCAATCCAACCACCAAGTCCCTATGGTCCCTAAATCCTGGATAAATACACAACATTGCGCTTTAACTAGGGCGCATACATGCCCCTCCCTTTGAGGCTAACATATAGTCTAGAGATATTTTATTCTGCAGAGCCATTAATTTAAACTAAACCTATTCTTGGTTAAGTGAGTAAATGTCTGTGGTTGTATGATTGAGGATATCCCTGTAAATCTGTCATACAGTAACCCAACTCCTACATTTGGGAATAAATTCCCCGAAACTTATTCTTCCCATAGACTACTTTTTAGCACTTGTGTATTGGGTGTCTCTCTTCTATTTCTAACTCTACCTGTGAGCAATTAACATAACCGTGTGTTTGACTGATAAAGCATTCTCCCACCTGGATATCATTCTGCAGGAAGATTCTATTAACCTATAAATCCAAACAAAATAAACAGAGTTAAACAAATAATACCTTATACTATTTTGTCATCCTTATGGGACGCCACTTAAACAAACATAATGGAGCATACATTGTAACTGAAAAATACTAAAAACCTGTAAAAATAAAAAGTTCAAAGTTCATGTGTTGAGGCCTGGACTTTTTTGCCTATGACCTTTCTCCCTTGATGATTAGTGGTCAGAGAGTATTGTGTCCATCAAAACACTAATTTGCAGGTGCTATGTCTTTGTCTTTATTAGCTGTTTGTGCCTAGGCTGGCACTATTTTGACGTGCGTGATGTGTATCCATGATGATAAGCAAAGTTTTTACTGCAATGCTGGTGATGAGTAGTATTTAAATGGCCTTTTCATCTGGGATGAAGAGCATGCTTGCGTAGAAAATGCTTGACCATTAACCCGTCTCGCGTAGGTGCACTTTTAGCTTTAACCTGTGCCTAGAGAGACTCAAAAATATATATTAGTTGCATGCAATACTTATTAATTGTTTTATTACCAATAACATGGTCCTTAATTCATTACTTTGAACTACTGATGGTCATAACTCATCCCATAAGTGTCTCATAGGGAGAGAATTTATACCTAGAAATAAATTCTTGTATTAATATGGTTACTACTATTATTAGCATCCGCATATAAACAGAGGTATCCCCTATTAACGCTCCTCAAATTTTAAACTAAGCAACCAATGTGGACTTGACTTTGCTACAATCCAAGTTCCTAAAACTTGGTACCTCAGCCTGTGCCAAACCAATTGCTTCCATAATCAACTCTATCCTGTCTGCAGGCCATTTTCCTAAGACCTAGAAAACTGCCAGAGTTGTTTCCCATCTTCAAAAATGGGGACAAAAACACTGTCTCAAACTTCAGATCAATCTCTCTTCTCCCAATACACACTTACTCTCATTCATGCCTAACTGCCATCTGCCATTTTCTCTGATGCAAATGGTGTCAACCTTTTAGTCATTTAATACTAACTAACCTTAAAACTCGCCCCACAAATCAAGCATCCCAACAGCCTGCACTCATGGCTATTGTCCCACACCCACAGTCACTCCTGGCTTTCACCTCAAACACTCCACTGCAACTATTTTGCTAAAAATGTGAAAAGCCCTGCATATAATGTATACCCTGTTCACTTATGCAACTGCACTTGCAATTATATATCCCCTGTCCTTTAACTCTATGTCCAGGACATACCCAAAAACAAATAAATGGTTACAAAATTATAAATTTGGCAGATATGATATATCCCTCAACATAGGGACGGCTTGCTACCTGCTTTGCTGTGACATCTGCAAAGGTATTATTATTATTTTTTACCAGGGGCCTGTCAGCCCTGTTAGTATGGCAGCAATCTTTATTACTGCAAGAGCCCTTGGAGTTAACATTGCTTCAAATAAATTCTGAACCTGCTGTGCATTGTGTATTATTTACAACATATCAAGTTCTGGACCTCTATAGGGATCTCAGAGAGTCCTTCAATAACCTATGTATCTCCCCTCTTTTGTTCATATATTATCTATATAATTATGTGAACAAAAATACAAAAATAGTTATGAAAACAGGTTGCTTGATATATAGCAAAATTAAACTGGTAAATAGATTTGTATGTGTAGCGACTATAAAAATATTTACTGCTTGTGTTAAAAGAAAAAGCCTGCAGTAGGTCTTTTAACAACTGTGGCATTAACAATAGGGAACCTGTAAATATAATAAAAATCCTGAAATCCTGAACAAGAGATTTCCTTTTAAAATAGACAAATAATTTTGAACTCTTTGCAAAGTGCTGAGCACACGGCCAGCATTAACTTTAGAAGACACTCTGAATAAAAAAAAAATAATTTTCAAAGCGCTTTTTTTTCTTTCTGGGCAAACAGCCAGTTGTTACAGACTTTTCGCCAGAAACCTCAAAATACGGATAGCAGATAACGGGTTTCACTGTCTTATTAATCCCTCGCGCAGGGGATTGTAACATTAGTTTAATGTTAAGTATGAAGCTTTCCACATTGTCCTAAAACTGCATTTTGTATGGGCTTTCAAAAATTAAATAACGGGAATATTTCAAATTACTTATAAACACCAAATCTATGCCAACAGGAGCATGCAATATTCTTCCACTCATTCACTTGAATGCCTTCTGAAAGAAATCTCATATTCCTGCAAACTTCCATCAATACAATTTAATGCTATCCTGTTTCAACTCTGCCCTCTCTTAAACTAAACAAAATCTCTTCAAACATGCAACAGTTATACCAGTTATACCATGACTCAAAAACAGCAAGCTTGACCCTACCTGTCTTGTATGGCTTCTACACTGCTTATTTAACGGAGACAATTCTCACTAAAATAACTGATGACATCCATGCTGCTAAAGACAGATATCATTACACTCTGCTCATATTACTCAACCTCTCTGCAGCATTTGCAACAACGGACACCCTCCTTTGAAGCGCTATGCACATTAATGGCGCTATATACATATATAATACAATATATAATTCAAACAGTGTTTGGGAGCTTTTACCAGCATTTTTAAACAAGAACATTCCCAAACATATCTTACTCCTGTAGAAATAAAATTGAAATGTGTTATCTTACTGGTTACACACAATACAGGACACACAACACAAAAACGTCTCTCATACACAGCCAGCTTCACAGAAATAAACAGATAACAAAAAGGTTCTACATTACCTTGTTCTCACAAATAAACTGCTTAATCACAGAGCTAGTTAATTTTAATGTGAATGCTTCACATTCTTTAAACTGTAAGAGAGAGGCTGTGCCCCTCCTTTCATTAAGATAGAAATACCGCAAACGGAAAAAAATGTCTCCAGTTTAAAAAGTATCCACTTGGCCAGGACGAATAAACCTTTCAAACTATAACCAGGGACAGAGTTGAATATACTCCCTTTTTGTTGTGAGGTATTTCTCTCCAATATTCGGTGTACACCTTTTTAAAATTTAGATTTCATCATGAGCAACTAATATTCATATTTTTTGTAATTATCTGCAAATTCATGGATGGCGACCTATACACACATGATAATCAGCATGACCCACAATATCTTTCACACAAGAAATCATTCAGAAGAAAAAATTCATCAGGGTTACAAACAAACTCTTTTACATATGGAGCGGTGTTTTTTTTTAATTTTTTACAGAGACTTGCACTTTGAGCCACCCACGGGCGAAGCAGCACTTCCCTGCTTCTGACTGATAGTGGCACACTCTCTGCCAATGACCAAAACCACCACAATTAAAACAGACACCATTATTCTGAGCTATTCTTCCTGATTGATTGATTTCTGGGGCCAGCATAAACTATTAGTAGCTTATAGAAAAATAGCTTAATTATGACAAATAATTGCAGATAAATAATAATACAATACTTATACTTACACAATATACAATGGTCGTTCACCAAGATCAACGATAACAGTCCAGTCGTACACAAAATTTACTGGACTTAACCAAAAATTTTGTCAAGGGCCTCTAACCCAATCCACAATCACAATTTTGGTCTTTTAAATTCCCAGAGGGGGGGGGGGGGGGTGAGACAATGTAAAAATCACATATACTCACTTGCCGCCTCTGTGAATCCCAACTTCTGGACGCCAAAACTGAAGGAAAATCTTTATTCCTCGCTTAGGCTTCAGAACTGAGAGGAACCTTTCCTCTGCCAAGAAAGCTGAAGGCCTTGTGACTGGATACACAATCTGCACCATTATTGCAGCAGACTCCCCGGGAAGCTTTCACGCCCTGCCACTTGTTATCTCCGATTTTTGTTGAACTTACAGGCCCGGGAATACGAAAGAAATGAAACGTAACGCAAGCCAGGTTTCAAATCTTTTGTCACAATTTATTACTCATAGGGTAATGACTTTTATACCAGAAAAAGAAGATATTGGTTAGAGGCGTAACATAGGCGTAACATAGGCGTGTCTTGGGCGTAGCATTGGTTAGAGGCGTGATTTAGGGGCAGGACATATTAGTGGCATGATTTTGGGACGTTTTTCTCCCAATACAAGCAATGTCTGAATACATAGCTTATTCATTGTCTGTTATCAAAAGAGACCTTGAATCTTTAGCAACTAAGTGTTACGATTTTGCGTCTTTCAGAGAATCAGTCTATTATATTCTAACTAAGATTGCAGGAGACTGACAATACAAAAAGTATCTTAGCAATATCCTGAGTAGGAAGAAAGGAAATGTAATTTGGCAGAAACTGAGTGCATTAGGAATTATATTTCAGCAAAAGGCTGACTACAGAATCTTAACTAGTTATGATCAGACAAAACGGATGCTTAACACAAGTGTAGATTCTTGCCTGACCTACTGGTCCTAACAACTTATCTGTCATTTGCTGAGCTTCCTCCCAAGCAACTTAAAACCATGATATCTATTCTGTGATTTGGAATAGTTTTACCACACATCTTTTACTTAAAATACTTCGCATGTAATAGAATTCAGGAACATTTGACATTATACTACGTTCTAAAAGAACCTTCAGAACTCATTACGGTGTTAAAAAAAATTAAACATATCTCCTTAGCTTTGTAAGACATCTTTTCAACAATTGTCCTGTAATCATAATTCATATGTTTGAACCTTAGAGGGAAAGACAATTTCTTACAATGACTCCAATTATGGAGGCACCAACCAGGAGATGGGCATTACAGGATTTGGTACTATAGTAAAGTAACAACAATTATTCACATCAGGGAACATTTGGGAAATGGTGATCATACAGTAACATGATCAAAAACCATATTATATGGGTTCAACCAAGACTTTACATTTTAGAGAGGCAGATTTTAATAAACTGTGAAATAATCTAGAAAGAATAAATTGGGATATTTTTGTAAGAAAAAATGCGGAACAAAAATGAGCAGTCTTAAAAACATTGTTAAGTACACTTATCAGTGTATACCCTTGGGTAATAAATATAAAAGAAACAAATCAATCAATGTGGCTAAATAAACCGAAAGAGGAGGAAATAGAAAGAAGAAGCAGGCATTTTGATTCTTAAAGTCAGAAGGGACTGAGGCATTTTATCCGAATTATGAGAAATGTAACAAATATTGCAAAAGGGTAATCAGATTAGCACAAATGCATGCCCTTATGCTCTCCCATCTGGATGATTGTAATATACTGCTAATGGGCCTCCCTGCCTCACAACTTTCTCCTTTGCAATCTATCCAAACTTCTGCTTCTAGAATACTTTTCGTTTATCCTAAAACAGTCTCTGCTTATATTAGGATCCCCAACATGGATGCCTTCTGACTTCGCTGCCTTTACCAACAAGGCCACCAAGACAGGCAGCCAAACTCTTCCTGAGCTGGATTGCCAACACCTGCCTTCTCCCTTTATAAGGCTTTCATTCCCCCCTCTCCTTGCCTGTGCAAGGTACCTTGTCTCCTGCTGGAAGCCTTGGTTTGCCTGCAGCTGAACTAGCTTACTGGTACCATTATGCCTCTCTCCAGCCCTAACCCCAGAACTGTGATCTCGACCATCCTGGTTCTCTACAGGCCTGAACCCAGAACTGTCACCATGATCATCTGTCACGATGGACATCAACTTTACCAACACATTTATATTTCTGAGTACTCGATTGAACAGAACAAGTTGCAAAATAAATTGTGATTTATTTCCTTAATAGACAAACACACGACACCTGCAGAATACACTTAAAACAACATTTACTGGGATAAGGGATCAAAATAAATTGTCCTTTGCCTGCAAGCGCAAGAAATGCAGTCTTGATTTAAAGGTCCTGTAGCCAAATCGCAAGTTGCCGATCTAATATCTCAGCCACCTCAAAGCATTTAGTTGAGATTTGTTAGAATTCGTTCAAGAGTCACCAGGGCTAACGAATTCAGATGTTTGGGGCAAATCTTTAGTTACGTTGTTATTAACCCCTTCTCTCCGGGACCGGTTGCCACTGTGCTGGAACAAAGTCTTGCGTCTTTACATCATGGATTGAAAATCACGAATCACACTGGGGATACCTCGGGAGCCACAGTTATAGTCTGGCCGAGGCTATCTTTAACAAGTGGACCCAATCCCCTCGTGGGAACAATTTAACCCACCAATAGCCATGTTGCCCACAGTTCCTAAGACCGGGCAAAAAGGCTTTTCGGCGTGCAAAGCACATGGGTCAGTTTGACCCCCATGCCACTTAGCATACCTGGGATACACCCAGATCTTGGTGCCTCTGAGTCTGATTTTTGATCCAGAGGTGTCAATGGTCTGGCATCTGTTATACATCAGCATGCCGGACCTGTATACATTATGGGTCTCTGGGTCTTTTCATCCCTGACACTTCTTTAGACTGAGGGGCGCTAAATCAGCGTGACCCCCTTGAAGTGCAGGCAATAAAATACCCCAGCTCATTCACCCATCTCACATCTGTATGTCCGAGGAATTCATTCCCGGGTTTACAGAATACATCTTGCCTTACATTTTAAATCTGCAGTTTTTACACGCTTTATTAAAAATCCTGTTCTGTTTGCGTTACAACTGTAATTTTTATATGTATGTGCATGTGGTGTTTTACTGTAATTGCACCCCAAAAACCAGGTTGCTGGGTGCTTTCGTTCTCGAGTTAGCATTTCTAATTCAAATGCCGGCTTTGAGGCCGCAAGTTCACCCGGTTCTCACGGCAATTGACGCAGTTCCCACGTCAATTGCCTTTCTGCCTTTCAAGTTACAGAGTTAACGAGAGACGGATACATTGTATCGGTAAAGTACTTGAGATTATAACCGCAAGTAATGGATACCCATCTCATAGACAGCCCTTTAAACTTTTGCCACTCTTCTTCAATCAGCGCTAGTGTTGGGCCCTCCTACGCCATCTTGTGTCTGTGAGAGGGTATAACAAGCAATGCATTTGTCTTTTTTTTTTTTTTTTTCCAATGTTTTTATTAGGCATTTAGACATTACATCAATCATGGCAACTATCATAGCCTAACATTTTTGATACATTTTTGTGGGGGGAAACAGAATGGCAACCTGAGTTGTCCGAGAAAAGGGGGAATGCCTTCGGAGAGGGAAGACAGAGAAGGGGGGGGGGGTGAGGGAGGGGGGGGGAGGAAGGGGGGGATAGGGGGGGGTGGGTATCCCATTTGGCTGTTGGGAATACTCTAGCTGGGGCAGATTTTAGTCCCTTATGGGGAAGGGGTGGACCTCCGTCCCGCCGGAGTTGGTTGACGCTCTCTAGTGAGGAGGATCAAAGGTTCCCAGATATCCTCAAAGGCGGGGATTTTTTGTCTAACGGTGGCGGTAAGCCTTTCCATAATCATCACATCACCGATTCTTTTTTTGATTGTATTCAGTGCTGGGGTAGTTGTTTTCCTCCAGGAGGCCGCAATACAGCATCTTGCCGCGGTGAGAATGAAGGATATTAATTTCCTGGTAGGCCGGACAATGTCTGGCATTGGTGCGGCCAACAGGTAGGACAGTGGTTCAATAGGTATTTCTAGGTCGGTGACCTCTTTTATCAAAATTTGGACCTTGGCCCAGTATTTCACAATTTCTGGACAGGTCCACCAGATGTGGACCATGTCCCCTCTATTACCACAGCCTCTCCAGCATAGGTCTGATGCCAGAGGGTAGATCTGGTTTAATCGTGCTGGGGTAAGACACCAGCCAAACATGATCTTATAAACGTTTTCCTTGATTGTAGTACATAGGGAAGTTTCTGAGGCTGCCTGCCAGATTTCTTCCCAAGTCTCTCTTTCTATATTCATATTCAGGTCTGCTGACCATCTGAGCATGTAGTCATGCTGTGTGGGGGCCGTTGAGTGCTCTAGTGCATTATATATTTCCGAGATTAGACCCTTCTGGTGAGTCTTAACCTCACAAAGGTGTTCAAACTTAGTGAGAGTGGGGTATTCTGGAAGAGGACATGTAGTCCGTACAAAGTTTCTAATTTGGAGGTATTTGAATGTGTCCAATTCTCTAATTTTAAATTTGGTCCTCAGTTCTTGATAGCTCAGGAGCTTCCCTAGGCTCAGTAGATCAGCAATCGCCTCTATACCCCGTGTGTTAAAGTGGACGAACAGTTTAGATCCACATCCCGGAGGGAATTTTGGATTGTTAAAGATAGGGGTCAGTTGGGAGCTTGTTGAGGAGAGGTCATATTTATATTTGCATCTTATCCAGACGTCCCACGTGTATCGTGAGGCCTGTAGTTTAAGATTATGTAGGTGCCCGTCTCCTCTGTCCAGGCTCCAGAGGCAGGCTTGCAGGGAAGGCATCTTGGCATATTGAGTCTCTATTTTTACCCAACTACAACGGGTCGGGTCTGAGTTCCACGTTACTACCTGCTTGAGCTGTGCGGCTAGGTAGTATTTATATAGATCTGGTACTCCTAACCCCCCTCTGGATCTCGTAGCCATCAGGACCGATCTGGCGACTCTGGGCCTCTTGCCCTGCCAAATGAATTGGAGCAATCTGTTCTGTATGTATTTTAGATCAGTGCCCGGAACGTGGATCGGGAGTGTTTGAAAAAAAGATAACATTCTTGGGAGTATATTCATTTTAGCGGAGATCATCCTTCCGAACCACGAGATCTGGTAACCTTCCCACTGATCTAGATCCTTTTTAATCTTATCCCATAGTTTCGGGTAATTATCCCGGTATAAGTCCCGGTAGTGCCTTGACACATTAATTCCCAGATATTTAATGTATGAAGAGCACCATCTATAGCTAAAATTTAGTTTAAGGAGTTTGACTACGGGATCTGGGAGGCTAAGATTAAGGGCCTCTGATTTGTCGCTGTTTATTTTATATCCTGATACCTTTCCAAACTCCGTCAGTTCCATCTGAAGGTTGGGGAGGGAAGTTAGGGGCTTAGTCAGAGTTAGAATGATATCATCAGCGAATAGGGAAATTTTGTATTGTTCTTTATCTATGGGAATACCCTGGATGTTCGGGTTTTGTCTTATTTTAGTCGCCAGTGGTTCGATCATGAGGGTGAAAAGGAGAGGGGAGAGGGGGCATCCTTGCCGGGTTCCATTTCTAATTTGGAATCGTTCGAGGCCTCCACCTGATAGTCTTACTGAGGTAGACAGGTTTTGGTATAGCGCTTGGACACCCTTCAAGAACGAGTCTCTGAACCCAAATTTTATCAGTGTTTGGTCTAAAAATAGCCAGTCAATTCTGTCAAATGCCTTCTCTGCTTCTAGGCTTAGTAGCATCGCCTTTGAGCCTGAGAGGTGGGCATGGTCAACAAAATTAATGATTTTACGGGTATTGTCTGAGGCCTGACGGCCCAGGACAAACCCGACCTGGTGTATTAGTCTCGGGAGGATAGGATTAAGTCTGTTCGCCAAAATTTTACTATATAGTTTTAGATCATTGTTCAACAGTGAGATTGGTCTATAACTTCCGCATTGGGTGGGGTCCTTCCCTTCTTTGAGTATTATGGCCAGATTGGCGGACGACATTGAAGATGGGATAGAACTCCCTTCTAAAAATGAGTTGAACAAGCTCAATAGGTGAGTGGACAAGATGGGGAGAAATTTCTTATAATAGACATTTGTGAAACCATCAGGGCCCGGCGTTTTGGAGATTTTTGATGCCTTGACGGCCGTTTCTAGTTCTTCTGCCATTATTGTGGCGTTCAGGATGAGATTTTCGTCCTCTGTTAGCGAGGGGAGATCGCAATCGGCTAGGTAGTCAGTGGCTGCTGACAGTTCCTTTAAGCCTGGGTTAACAGAGTGGGCCCTTAGGTTATATAATTTGGTATAAAATTTGGTAAATTCCTCTGCTATTTTTTTTCCGTTGTATAGAAGCTCACCAGCGCCTTTCCGGATCGCCATTATTTGTGATCTTTTTTGTTTTCCTCGTAACTTGCTAGCAAGAAGTCTATCGGCCTTGTTCCCTTTATCATAATACCTCTGACCCGTCCATTTGAGAGCTTTTTCTACGTTTTCCAATTGGATTATTCTTAAGTCGCTTCTAGCAGTTGTCAGCTGTTTATAGATTCTCCGGGAGGGGTTATTTTTGTGCTGCTGCTCTAAGCTGATTATTTTGTCAGTAAGCTCTTTGGTTAATTTGAGTTTAGTTTTTTTCCGGTGGGAGGCAATCGAGATGAGGTTTCCTCGGATTGTCGCCTTATGGGCTTCCCACAGGCTTGCTGGAGACGAGACGGAGCCTGCGTTTATTCGAAAGTATTCCCTAAGGGATTTTTTAAGCTCCAATACTGTCCCAGAGTGATTCAGTAAGGAGTCTTTAAGTTTCCAGCAATACGAGATCGTTTTCACAAATGGAATGGATAGGGTCATGGTGATGGGAGCGTGATCTGACCACGTGATAGGGCCGATGTCTGAGTTAGTGGTGGCCTCTAGAATGTTCTTGGTAGCAAGAAAGTAGTCAATACGGGAATAGGTCTGGTGAGGTGCCGAGTAAAAGGTATAATCCCTTTGCCCCTGATGTTGTGTTCTCCAAATGTCTACCAAAGAAAAGTCACCCACAATGTCTTTAAATTTTTTCCCCAGTCTTTGTGACTGAGTGGAGTGTTGTCGTCCTGGGTGGCTCGATTTGTCTTCTTTTGGGTTGAGAGCCATATTGAGGTTACCTGCGATAAGTAGCGAGGATAGGTACTGTGGGTCAATTTCTTCCAGAACTTTTTTTAAGAATTCTGTCTGGTTCTTGTTTGGGGCATATAGGTTAATAAGGGCGATTGCCGTGCCTGAAAGTGAGCCGTAGACTACAATAAATCTTCCCTCTGGATCTGCCTGAATTTTTGTTAGATTAAATGGGGTGCCCTGACGGATCAGAATGGCAACCCCTCTGCGTTTGCTAATAAATGATGAAAAATAGCTCAACGGATACGCATGTTGGAATGTTTTAGGCGGCTCTTGAGACGTGAAGTGTGTCTCCTGGAGGAAAACAACATCACCGCCCGATTTCTTTATTTCCTGAAGGGCCAGACGCCTCTTCCTATTGTTGTGTAGGCCCTTAACATTTAGGGAAACAATTTTTAATGCTTTTTGGTGAGACATATTGTCTAGAGCTGTTGTTGGCCAGTAAGTGGTTTCCCCTCTAGTTGGGGGTGGAGGCTTGAGAAGGAGTCTCAGTAGTGGAGGTTTCTTGCCTTGCAGGGGGTTTGGTGTGTTTTCGTTGGGCTAGTGCCAGAGATAAACAGCCAAAATGGGCAGGAGGGGGAGGGTGGGTGGGGGACCACTGGGACAGTGACAGCGGGTAGAAGAAGGAGGAAGGAAAGTCGACCCTAACGGGGTCTAAAAGGTTTTAAACCGGTCTAGTCTAGAGACCGGCTGGTGTGGTTTAAGACCCTTGGGGGCGGGTCCGGTAACGGTCTCCAGTAGAGGCGGGCTGGGTGGAGACCCTTAGCTGTCTAAAGTTACGCCCGAGCCTACTTGCTCTAGGGTGTCGTGGTTGATGAGGTTTCTAGGGTGCCTATCGCCAGCAGGGCAGATAGAATCTGTGCGGCCTAAGCCCTGTTTCCCTTCGTGTGGGGGAGTTTGAGGGGAAGGAACTTCCTTGGTTTTTCCATTCAGTGAAGTGTAGGTGTGGTTGGGAGTCTGGGAGGAAGGGGGGGAGTGGACAAGGGCTGATGGGAGTGGGAGGGTGAGTGGCAGGTATGAGGATGAGTGCAAAGGGAAAGAAGAGAATGAGGAGGGAGGGGGGAGGGGAGGAAGGATGGGGGGGACAGAAAAAGAAAAGGGGGGGGGCAGAGGTGGGAGAGGGAGGGGTCAGTTCACTTACATATCCCACTTAGTATTCATTTTGAACAGCAGAAAGCATATAAAGTATACAGTACATATTCCTTTACAACCAGGTTAGGCCTTAACAACATTTAGGAAAAGCTATAGACTCTTGGTACCTGTTAGAGTGATGTTGTTTAGGAGTTATCTCAGGAAAGTTAAGATCCTTGGGGGAGGAGGGAGGGGGAGGGGGAGGGGGGATGTGGGGAAAAATAAGGAATAGGGGTCGTCGTGAGAAAAGGGGGGGGAGGGGGGCAGAGGTGGGATGGGGAGGGGTCAGTTCACATACAAATCCCACTTAGTGTTCATTTTGAACAGCAGAGAGCATATAAAGTATACAATACATATTCCTTGACCATCAGGCTAGGCATCAACAACATTTAGGAAAAGCTATTGACTCTTGGTACCTGTTAGGATAATGTTGTTAGGAGTTATCTCAAGAAAGTTAAGATCCTTGGGGGAGGAGGGAGGGGAGGGGGGGTGATGGGGAGGGGAGGTCGGAGATGGGATCTGGAACAGGTATAGACGAGTTTAGGCATAAACAGCAAACCACATACAAGATGTACGAAATACATTCAGTTGGTTAGGTGTATGAGATTTACCACGTCGAGGGGGTTCCGCTGCCTCCTGTATTTAATCTGGTTAATGCATCTCTCTACCGTGTGCTGTTGGAGACGGTTTTAGCAGGGGAAAGGGGCAGATTATTGGCGGGGAGGGGGGTGGGGAGGGATTGGTGGTATGGGTGGGGGGGGGGAGGAGAGGGGAGAGAGGGGGGGAAGGGGGGGAGGAGGGGGAGCCGGGTGTAGGGAGTGGGGGAGGGGGTGGAAGGGAGGGGGGTATTGGGGTGTGGGGGGGAAATGCAGCATGGGATTGGTACCTTGACGTGGCAAAATTGAACCTTTGAGCTTATTTACCTGGGAACCGTATGGGCTGTTCCTTTATGTGTTAGCAGGAAAGACAACTTGTCTCAGCCTTAGAGTAGCCGAGAGTTAGAACCGAGGCTCTATTCAGAGCCACAACAACAACTTTTCGTGGGATATTGAGTCAAAGGGGGCAAATCTATAAACTTAGGATGGCTCTATCAGGTCCCAGGGGGTTGGGAGTCCGGGTGGAACATTAATCGAGGGAGACATATTCCTACGTGGAAGCGTGGTCTGATTGCTTGACCTGATGAGAGAGGCTGTGGTAGGGGTAATGGGAGAGGGTTCCACCAGTTAGTGAGGGGGGGGAGCGATGGGGGAGGGAGGGGGGAGGGGGGGTGGGGGAGAGAGGGTGGAAGGGAGGGGGATGGGGGGGAGGGGAGGACGGAGGGGGACGGAGGGGGGTGGGGGTGGCTGGTTATGGGAGTGGGGGGAGGGAATGAAGGAGAGGGGATGGGGGGGAGGGGGGTAGGGGGGAGGGGGGAAGGGGAGAAGGGGGGAGGGGGGGTTGGGAGTAGGAGTGGGGGGGGTTCTGGGTGGGGGGGGGAGGGTTCGATATCTAATCTTACTAAATGTTCTATTGGGGAATAACGCAACATTAGGATAATGGGGGGAACAATGCTGAACTTGGAGCAATTGGGGAAGTCTAGTAGGGAGATGTGTGCGGGTGCAACAGTTTTACAGACCCTGTCCTAGGGCATTTATCCGCTGGATGTATGCGGGTGGGTCTGATAAGTCCTGCGCTGTTGGCACTCTCGTAGAGGGGGAGAGGGAACCAGGATTCCGGTGAGAAAGGTAAACAAGCTAGCAGGTCCCCCTCGGCCAAGGGGGGCGCCGGGCAAACTGGAACCAGGATTGATGAGGATCCCTCCGGGTGATGACCACTCAAGAATCCTGGTGGTCTGAAAGGGTTGGAGTCTCCGGGCGCAGATGATGCTGTCGTCGGTAGCGGATGTGTACCGCGCACGATGATGACATCAGTCGTGGCTCGCCTGGGGTCAATGGGGAGCTCCTCGGTGAAGTAAGGCCTCTCCAGGCGCCATTTTGTTGGAGAAGGTTGCGGTTCACCTGTGGATCGGAGGGGTGCCACGTGGGGAGGTAAGGTCACTCCAGACGCCATTTTGAGGGATTTTCGAAGCGGGTGGTGATATTCTCCCGGGCGGGAACCGTGGCTACCTGTGGAATTCCGGTGTTGGCTGTACGGTGTTCATCGTCCGGATGTCTGTGGCAAGGTGGCTGGGGCCGGATAAAGAAAAAACCGCGGCTGAAGCAGGTAGCAGTTCGTCTGTGGATCGGAGGGGTACCACGTGGGGAGGTAAGGTCGCTCCAGGCGCCATTTTGAGGGATTTTCGGAGCGGGTGGTGGTATTCTCCCGGACGGGAACTGTGGTCAACTGTGGACATCCCCTCACTTATCTCGGGATTGTCTTTGTTCCACAATCCGCTCCGAGGCTCTTACAGGTTGGTCGTCTTTGTCCCGGGTCCGGTTACCAGCTGGATGGGCAGACTGGAAGGGTTCCGCGGGAAGGCCCAAGGCTTTTGCCAGATGTTCCATATCCTCGGGGTGCCGTATAGTAAGGAATTTACCCTTGTGGGAGATAATCAATTTAAAGGGAAATCCCCACTTATACTTTATCCCTTTCTCACGGAGGAGTAATGTAAGTGGGCGCAACACCTTGCGGCGATCCACAGTTAACTTAGAGAGGTCATTATAGACCTGAAGCGGTTCGTTGCGGAACATGATCGTGTCCCTCTCTCTGCTAGCTCCGATTAGTTTGTCTTTAGTGGAGTAGCTATGGAGTCGCACGATCACGTCCCGCCGGCGGTTGGGGTCATCAGAGCGTGGGCCCAGAGCTCTGTGCGCTCTGTCAATTTCCATGTCCCGAGGATCGAGGTCTGGGCATATGGAGAGGAAGAAATCCACAAGGTAGGCTCGTAAGTGTATGGGCAGTACCGCCTCAGGGATGCCGCGGATCCTCAGGTTCTGGCGGCGATCCGTTTTCCTGGTCTTCCAATCCATCACGTAATGCATATATTTCTTGGCCCAGACGTATAATTTCATCATCGGCCTCTGATTGGTGTTGCAGGGCCTCATCCAGTCTGGCCTCCAGCGTGGTGGTGCGTTCTTGTAGGCCTTGGATATCATGTCTAATTTCCGCCACCGTCTCCTTTATGTTGGCTTGTAGTGAACGTTGGAGCTTGGCGTGGAGTTCCTCCAAATACTCCTTCGTGATCCTGCTGTCCGGGGAAGGGGGGGTCTCAGCGGGACTTGCCGGGTCGGAGGGGCCTTGATTGCCTCGTGGGCCCGAAGTCTGGGCGCCATCTTGCCGTCTTCCCCCCGCCTCAGCGGGCTGTTTCGCGGGGTTTGAAGAACCTGCCAACCCCTTGGATCGGGGGATTTTTCCCTTTATTTGCCATCCCACTGGACTTAGGGAGTCGTCGGGGGCTTTTTTCGGGTTTTTGGTCGGGCGAAATAGGGCTAAAATCAGAGTTTATTTGGATGGGTCTCCGGAGCTCTTCCTTCACCCGTCTGTCCTGGATGACGTCATCGACACGCCCCCCAATGCATTTGTCTTTTAACATAGCAGGCAGGGAATGGCTTGCAAATGGGGGATAAAAACGTCTGGGACAGGGCAAACACAGTAATGCATGGCAAACAAGTTTAACCCCTTCATTCCCACTGAGAGTCAGGATTAATCAGCCGGGTATAACCTTTATTGTAGGCCTGATTAATCCTCCCCCTGGCCACACAATCCTGTCTCTCTCCTGCCTTTCAAGACTCTCGACTTATCTGCTCCTCCCTACATATCAGTTTTGATCTCTTGCTATCACTCCTGCTCATCTCCTGCGCTCTACCCACAACTGTCTCTTTTACACCCCATTCACTTCTATTGCTCTCTCTCGCCTTAAACCTTTTTCAGTCACTATGTCTTAACTACTTCACACTCTGTACACGCCAAGCACCTCCCTCCCCACCTTTAAAACGAACTTTAAAACTCACCTCTTAAATGAAGCGCTCCAATAGCCTAGACTCATGGCTACTGTCACCCACCCAGTCACTGCTACTAATGACTACCATCTACTGCACTCATCTGAGGAATCATTGTGAGGCAGGGGGACAACTGGGGGGTTCCAAATTCCTTAGGAGCTGCTGCACCATCACAAGTGATATATATATAGAATGTGAAGCCATTTAATACCCAGAATGTAAATTATATATACAGTACGAGTCCAATTTGTCAACAATGGAAATTAGATTTTTTTTTTCTGAGCGGGCAAAACCGCTTATGATTGTGACATCTACGTTACAACTGCGTTTGTCACACGTGACTATAACTATTCAGCCAACTCATCCTAAAATGTCTGATTCAAGTACTTTATTTCAAAATACACATTTGACATTGGGGGAAGTTACTTAATACATCAATTACTAATGTAATGTTCTTTGGATATGTCGATCTTCCCTATGTATATGGACTTTTTAAAAGGACAATTTTTGTGTGTGTATTCTGCTATGCTATGCATGATGTTGTGGTGTCCTTATTTTAATACTATGCACTGCTATATGTTGGGTATGGGAATTTGTCTTTTTATTATGATGTCTATATAAGATTAATTTTTGATATGTAATTGTTCTTTTATGTTTCCTAAGTGGTTTACCCATTATGAATGCAGCAATTCTTAGCAGCATTTTGTCTTTTTTTTCTTTTTCTCCTCATCAATTTTCTTATGTAGCTAGCACTCCATAATGATACAAGGGAGATGGGCATATATATTTAGACAATTTGAGCATCCTTTCTTGCAATTTTCAGTGCTTGGCAGTTGTCACACAGCAGTGAGATTTTGTGCCTCAGAATTCCTATTGCAGGCAATGCATCAAAAGAGTAGGCACGCAGTGCTTGTAGCATTGTGTGCACTGTTGTGGAGGCTGAAGTCTACCCACCACTGTCCCCGCTATCCAGCCTCTGCCACCATATACCCTCCACTGCTTCCAACCATGCACCCTCTGCGCCCAATACCCCTTTTAAGCTGCCATCTTCTTACAAATGATTAGCCCTGGCTCCATAGACAGCCCCAGGTAGGGAACATTATTTTTTCTTCTGTGTCACTACAATAAAGTGTAAGCTCTATGGATTCTTAATCTGTATCTATTCGTTAGAGCAGTGGTTTTCAAACTTTTTTTTCACTATGGGCACCCCCACAACAGGACAGGGTCACAGAAAACAAAAGACAGAAAGACCGTCTCAGGAGACAGTCGGGCAGGGAATAATAGGAATCAGAGTTGCAGAAAGTCACAGAACACACACACACACAACAGAAAAAATACACACATGACAGACAACGCCTCACCTCTACTGCCCATGCTGCTTGCTGCTCCTCTGACTGGCCACACTCCACAGGCTTCTGACACCTACGCCTGATTGGCTGCATTACCTTGCAGCAGCCAATCAGGATAGAGGAAACTGCCCTGCTCTGGGAGATCGTGGAAATCCTGTGGCACCCTTTTGATCTCACAGAAGCCCAGAGTGCTGCAGAACCCCAGTTGGGAAACCCTGCAGGAGAGAGTAAGGCCGGGGCCATGGTAAAAAATACAGCGCTGAGTCGCGCTGATGCTCATGCTCTCCTGCTCAAGCAGGAGCTTTTTTGTGTCCTGGCATGAACGTCAGCAAGCGCGCTTGTGAGGCGGATGGGAGGCGGGGCAGGAGGCGGGTCTAGCACGCCTCATCGCCGACGTCACAGAGTGCCATTGGCTTTTGACGGTCACGTGACCGGCCCTCCGCTTCTCTCAGCGCGAAAAATTAAATGAATCTGTCGGCTGCAATTCCACACGCCTCCACACGCCTCCGCACGCCTGCGGAAGCGTCTACCAAAGCCCCAAACATGCCGGGTGTAGGAGGTAAGTTTTCTGGCTCACCGCGGCTCAGCGCTGTATTTTTTACCATGGCCCCGGCCTAAGATCTGTTGATCAGTATTAGATCTATACATTGGAGTGTAGGATCTGTGGAACAGTGTTCTGCATCTACATTAGTGTAGGCTTGATGTGTGTAATATATATATATATATATATATATATATATATATATATATATATATATATATATATATATATATATAAAACATAGAAAAAGAACAAAAAGCACTCCGTAATAATAGTCACTGGTGTGGGTGCAGATCCTATAATGAAGAATAAGCAATACGATACCGTTTGGAAACGAAAATCAGCAAGCAGCACTCCAGAATTGAACAAACAAGTGTATTGAAAAAATAAACACAAAACCAATGTTTCGGTCCATGAATGGGACCTTTGTCAAGGTGGCACCACCTTGACAAAGGTCCCATTCGAGGACCGAAACGTTGGTTTTGTGTTTATTTTTTCAATACACTTATTTGTTCAATTCTGGAGTGCTGCCTGCTGGTTTCGTTTCCAAACGGTATCGCATTGCTTATATATATATATATATATATATATATATATATATATATATATATATATATATATATATATATAAAATATATATATATACGATCAGGGGTGCGCAAGCTGGAGGGCATGGCACTTAGAGGCCCCGCGCTCTTCCCAAAAGCATTTAAATTAAATGCCGGGGGTTTACGCGCAAAGCCTCTGTATATTCCCTTACCTGATCTCCAGCGGCTTCTTGCGACGCATTGCCATGGCAACATGGCATCAAATGACGATCCGGGGTCACGACATTGCGTTGCCATGGCAAGTCGTGACGTCAGAAACGTCGCTGACAAGGCAAGGGGGGTAGCAGGCAGGGGGGCGCATACTATAAAGTGTTTCCCAACAGGGGTTCTGTAAGGGTGAGTCCCCAGTCAGCACTGTAGCACGCGCGCCCGCAATCTGGGGAAGAGAGGGAGCGTTTGCGACGGGAGGGGGCGTGGCGGTGGGTTTGCAGGGGTGTGGCCATGACCTCACGCGGCTGGTTCACCCTCATTGGCTGAACTGCCGGCGGGTGCGTGGCCACGCCTCCATCGCAAACTATGAGTTTAAATTTCCCTGCATGCCTGAAAACCTGTCGCGCACCGCTGGGGAAAGATGCGCGACAAGGTACTAACTGGGACTGGCCTGACTGGGGGGGCGGAGCTTGAAAGCACACTTGTAGAAGGGATTGGGGCCGCCCCCTAAGGCTGAGTCCCCAGTCAGCACTGTGGCACGCGCATCCGGCGGGGGGGCGGCGCGTGCACAGCGCTACACCGCGATCTGAGGGGAGAGAGAACGTTTGCGACGGGAGGGGGTGTGGCGGTAGGTTTGCCGGGGCATTGCCATGACGTCCCGCGGCTGGTTCGCCCTCATTGGCTGAACCGCCGGCGGGGCGTGGCCACGCCTCCGTCGCAAATGCCCATCTCAAATTCACCTGCCTGCCTGAAAACCTGTCTCGCACCGCTGGGGAAAGGTGCGCGACAAGGTAGGAACTGGGACCGGAGGAACTGGGGGGCGGGGCTTGATCGCACAGCGCACGCCGAGGCGTGCGTTGTAGTAGTTAGTGGGACCGCAGCCTAAGGATCTAAACGGTGCTACAGGATTTCCCCAACCTCCCAGAGTAGGCTGAAACAGAGCAGTTGCTAGGGTGCTGGGCAGTTTCCTCCACCCTGATTGGCTGCTGCTGCTGGGTAATGCAGCCAATCATGAGGTGCTGTCAGGAGCCAGGGGCGGTGGCCAATCAGAGGAGGATGCAGCATGGGCAGTAGAGAAGCAAGGCTTGGTGTGTGCTTGTCTCTCCTTATGGTGCCTCGGGCCGCGCTGATCCGCGCTCCTGCTCTGCCTCGCATGCTCAAACTGGAGCTTTTTTGTGTCCTGGCAGGCGAGGCAGTGAGCGCGCTTTGGTGGCGGGGCGAAGGCGTGGCAGAACGGAGGCGTGTCGGGAGGCGGGGCTAGTCCCTCGCTCCCATTGGATGTGAGCGGTCATGTGACCGCTCCTCCGCTCCCGAGTGGCAAATTTTAAATTTGCTTGTCTCTTCAAAATATCTGAGCCTCCGCACGCATGCTAAAGCTGCGCTGATGACAGATGCAGGGGGTAAGTGCATCTGCTCAGCGCGGCTCAGCACGTCTCACCGTACTATGTCCCAGGCCTAACTGTCTGCCCCCTGTGACTGACTGACTCCTATTGTGGGGGTGCCTTGCCAAATGAGCACTGTGATTTAACAAAAAAGGGTGATAACCACTGCATTAAAGTGTAAAATCTGTATCTTTCACTGTCAGTATGTCAGCACGGTGCTATCCTTTGCCAGCAGCACGCCAAATAAAGTGCTAATTATATCCACACATGACCCAGCGCCACACACTGATTTTTAGATTGTTCCAGGTTTACACCTCAGCTAAAAAAAAGGAGGAGCAAGTAGCAATGCAATTAAACCACTTTGGACTTCGTGTCATGAAGAACACTAAATTAAAGAGGACTGTCACCTGAATTAAGAAGGTTATTCAAATTAATTTAGATTCGATTCTCCTTTGGTCACACTCCTTGTTTCGGTAACTGTGTAATAACGTGAAGTCCCTTCCCCTGCACCACTTCTGAGACCCGGGAGTAAAGTGTCAAAACTAGCGAAGGGTCCCCTCTCCCCCTGATCCATCATGTTGGCACTATGGAGTCTGTGTAGACTAGAGATGATACTTTTCATTAACAGCCCTTCATATTCCATTACTAAAACTCCCCACTCACACCCCCAAATTGTTAATTTTCACACGGTTAACGATTTTTTTTGTAATAGCAATTACCAATTGCTTTATTTTCTACAATCCTGACAACTTCTCATGTTTGCCGGATCTCGCGAGATCTCAGCTTTGACCGTCTGTGGGAGTTGCAGGCAGAGGGGAAGAAGGCAGGCAGCATCATGGCGGACAGAGACAGTGGAAGCGAGCAAGGAGGAGCGGCAATGGGTTCTGGTGGCAGCTCGTTACACCCGGCATCAGGAGTTGGGAGCGCGGGCTCAGTGCTGCAACACGAAACGCAGGAGTTAGCCTCTAAACGAGTAGACATCCAAAACAAGCGCTTCTATCTGGACGTTAAGCAGAATGCAAAGGGCCGCTTCCTGAAGATAGCCGAGGTCGGGGCCGGGGGCAATAAGAGCCGCCTGACCCTGTCTATGTCGGTGGCAGTGGAATTCCGTGATTACCTGGGGGATTTTATCGAGCATTACGCCCAGCTAGGACCCAGTAATCCGGACATGGCACAAGATGAGCCCCGGCGAGCGTTAAAGAGCGAGTTCCTAGTACGGGAAAATCGAAAGTACTACATGGATCTGAAGGAGAATCAGAGAGGCCGATTTCTGCGGATTCGCCAGACCGTAAATCGTGGGCCTGGGTTAGGCTCCACACAGGGTCAAACCATTGCTCTTCCAGCACAAGGACTGATCGAGTTCCGTGATGCTTTAGCAAAGCTTATCGACGATTATGGGGTGGAGGAGGAGCCCGCTGAATTGCCTGAGGGCACCTCCTTGACTGTGGATAACAAACGTTTTTTCTTTGATGTTGGTTCAAATAAGTACGGGGTCTTTATGCGTGTGAGCGAAGTGAAGCCCACTTACCGCAACTCCATCACCGTCCCGTACAAAGTGTGGGCCAAATTTGGTCACACTTTCTGCAAATACGCCGAGGAAATGAAGAAGATCCAGGAGAAGCAGAGAGAAAAACGAGCATCTGAGCATCAACAACAGCAAGAAGAAGCCCATGGGGACGATGGGGATGACGATTGATAACTGTAAAAAATAAATAAACTGAACTGTAAAGAGGAAAAAAAATATATAACTGTAAACTCCAAGGGAGCACCGCCCACAAAACCTCCACAAACTGACAGATTTTGACTTGTCACACCCATCGCTGGATGTTGTCCACTTATCCACCATATAAACAGTAAGCAGCTGCTAAAACAAAGTAATAACATTATATATGAACTGTGTTTCCTACTTGATTAAAATATAAAGAATTGAGTGTTTATTTCCCTAATTAACAAAGAACTTTTGTACACCTTTAAGATATTATTATTAAAAGTGTTTGCAATGGTCAGATTATAAAATTGCTGAATTATATTAAAAAAAGGTCCTTTTCATGTGAGCTAACATTTGAATTTAGCACAAAGATATTTTAGAACACGTAAATATTTTTAGTTTTTTTTTTTTTTTCCAAATTTCAAACCTTACATGGAGGTTATTAGTATATTTGACACCCTATATACCTGTGATTAGAGATGTGTACATATTATGAGGGCTAGGCATGCTGTGTGTCTGAGCTTTGTCTAAATGTTATGCAGAGGTTTGTAGAGTTAAAGGTACATAGGTTAATTCATGCAAGGTAAATAAGTGCTCTCTTTTTTTTTTTTTTTTTTTTTACAATATGCATTGCATCTGGACCTAGAGCATAAATGGTCAGTGAAACTTATGTGAACATGAAGCAGATTATTAAAAAAGACATTTAAATTAAATTTGCTAATTTGTGATTTTTACAGTTTTAACCAGTTCTTTATTTACAGTAAATCTAATCCTGTAATTTCTCCTATTGAATTTATTTAAGTTTATCACTGTGTATATGAGATGTACCTGTATTGTTCATTATATATTTTTTATCTTTGTAGAAATAATGAAAGAATCTGAAAGGACAGTATTTTGTAGTATACCTGTTTTTGTTTAAAGCAGGTTGCAAAGTCTTGGATGTTCAACTATTTAACTGGTATTGTACTATAATTTTAAATATGTTAAAGCTGTAGTCCCGCTTAATGACATGTCTTGAACTGCCAGTATTATAGAAGTTAAGGTATGTTAAAAAAAAAAAAAAATCATATCTAAACTTTTTGAAGTTTCACAACTCAAGCCATTTTAAGAGGTCCGTAAAAAAATATTAAGTAATATTACCCGAAAATAATAGAGTACTGGGAAATATCACAACTAAATATGTGATCACAATGGAAAAAAAAGAATAAAGATAAAATCATATTCCAATAATGTCTCAACTCATTTTTGGTTTGTTTAGGACCAGCTAAATGGGACTGCACCAATATCCATGTGATGAGCAATTAAAGCACTTGCTCATATTCTAGTGGAAGGTTTTGCCCTGAACACACTATATATTTGTGCTAATGATCAATTTAGAAAAGCAGTGTTCCTCGCCTTATTAACCACCCCCCAATAAACAACATTTTAGGTGATCCAGTTAAGGCACCCAATCAGATTATCAATTGTTAATTTTAACTACAGATCCTATAAAACTGGTTAAACAGCTATTACTTCTGATTTATACATTTACAATTGTATCTATCAGTTTGATCATAGTGGCGGAATTAATAAAGATCATGGTGACTTCATTAATTTTATTGTAGCAAGATCTAACAATAACAAGTAACATAATTAGTTATCCCAAAAGGAACATTTCAGATCAGTCTAGGCCCCCTTAGGTCACATAGAATCCTGGATGAGAAACACGGCTTTAGCGAAAGTATGGTAAAAATATCTTCACCAGCACACCATAGCCAGATGTAATAATTTGGAGGCAATTCTTCTCCACTGACTTTAAGATCCCCAATTTCTAATGATTTTTATTTAATACTGGCAAGTATTTATTTTCTGGGACAATAGATACAGTATTTGACATTGACCACTCTTATAGCGCCCAAATTTAATTAAACCCATTTCTTTCATGTTGTAACCGTGGCACTTATGAATAATGTGAATGAATACCAGTGATTTAGATTGATTACGTTTATAGTGATGACTTGGAAATTACTTTAAACCATATGTGAAAGTTTGAAATATTTAATTTAAAGTGGAGCTTGTAAAAGGTGAGGGTTATTTACTGTAGCTTGTTTTTGACACCCCTCTTAGTTTAGTCAGCAAGAAAACCGACAGTGCTCTAAATCTAATTTGACAAAGGGTTGAATTAGAAAAAATGTACAAACAGAAGGGACGTAAATGTACCGCAACCTACATTTATAACTAAAAAGACTTTAAAATTACCATACTTCATTGTAGCATTTATAAAACACCTGTACTGTGTAGTTTACCTTTTTGCTTTATAGTGAGTTTCCGTCTGAAAATTGCACTGAGCTGCCTGAGCAATTGCAATTCAATTAATAACGGCAGACAGTCCAAGGTCCTTCAAGGGATGGAGTTTGCCCACAGACCACCAGTTGAAGAGACCTAGACTAAAACCAGACAAGTCTTTATTTTATCAGTCAATCAGATTTTACTGGTATTACTGTCACTTTTGATCAACATAAGGCCGCAATTTCAGGTGAAAACCAAAGCCACTCATTCCATAATAATAATTAAAATTCAAACTTGTCTTTAGTATCAAAGTGTATGTTTTATTGGTTATTAATTTAAGGCTTGCTATATGTATGCTTATAACATCTGTATCATTACAAATCTGATCTTTTATTGGTATTTTCTTAGAAAATTGTTGCTCAAGATAAATATATTAACGTTAACATGGTATTTCTATTGCTGGTTCTATTCAGTTTTTTGTTTTTTTACCTTTAATATGTACATAATAGACTCATTTTTGCATCTTTTTCTTTTAACTCGTTGGGTACCTCAGGACGTAGTGACTACGTTATGCCACCGGAGGTTGTTTTTGCTGCTTAGATCGGGCCCTGCGTTCCCATGGATTGTAGGACACGATCTGCCCAGTGAGGTAACTGAGGACTCTTCTGTTACCTGCAAAATGGTCCTTGTGGTAACCGCACTGTGGCGGAGGGGCCGTAGCACTCTGGGACCATGACCCCTCTGGCACTCAAAGGTTTATAGAAGCATGTCAATCAAGCAGGGCTCTTCAACCAGTTCTCTCAAATGCCCAGATCAGAAAACCTTTAAGAGTAGGAAGTCAGAAACTTATTATGATTCAATTTTGGATGCATTCAAAAACATTAATTATAATATATAAAAATTTTGCAAGCATGTACCATCTGTACCATATATATTTACATTATGTTAACTTGCAAGTGTGTTTTAATGTGATAATTGCACTTTGCTCCTGCTAATGTACTAGTTGCTTGAGCAGCCGAGCGTCCAAGGGCCACAGTCAACAGTTGAAGAGCCCTGATGTACAACAGGAATTGTCTCATTGTTATGAGGCAGATATAAGTAAGGTTCATGGTTCATTCTCTTATTTTGATTACAGTTTGAAATAAGTTTCAAGCAGCACAGAAATTAAAGAAACAAAACAACATGGACTACATCAAATATGTTTCTTAGAATGATACAGAAGATAAATGTGTATATTATTATTATAGGTCGAAGTCGAGCATTGCTTATTTATATTTTGTGATAAGAGGATTTGGCAGATAGAGTTACAATGCCAAGAATGTTGCTTTTATGTGGTGCTATTGCCCTATAACCTACAGAAATAATAAACCGGAGAGGCCTCTCCAATAACTTGGAATCAATGGTTTGCTGTTCACTTTTTATGTATATCTTTATATAGCACAATCCATGCACATAGCGCTTCACCAACTTCGGTTCTATTTTCTTTAGCTCCTTTTCTTGTTTAGATATCTGTATTTAAGGCAGAAATCTGCCCAAAGTTTGGAATTAATTTTTTTAACCGTATAGAAACTATGAGGTTTTCAGAAACTGAATCACTTTATTTTCAGCTCTGGTGATTCAACTTTCTCAAAACCCATGACTTTTCATTGCACAAATACACAGCGGCTGAACTGTGGATAGTGGTGAAAATGGGGTGAATGGTCCAAAATGGTCCAAAAATGTGGATGCATTTCTTTGTATTTTTTTTTTCTCTTGGCAGCATAAGGTGGGGAAAGCAAGCGCTCTCCGAAGCTTAACCGCGCAAATTAAATGGGGTTCATTTACTTGGAATGCTCGTTTTACCTAGAGGTACGTGTTCCACTTAGCAGGTCCCAACTTTTCTGCCCCGCAAATCTTTAGTTTATCCTTTTTCAGCTTGATAAAATGTTATTGCAAATGTAATTTTGTATTTTTAGTGAAATATTGATTTTTCTTTGTTAACCGATTTTATAATCCAGTGTTAACCGATTTTATAATCCAGTGGCTGAAATCACTGGAACATTCTTTAATTAGGTATTAGTTATCAAGTCAAAAAGAATAGTATGACTTCTGTATACTGCCAAAAGCCTCTGTGCTGCATCCAATATGACAAAATATATAGTTAAATATTTATCTGTTTCTCTTTTCATAAGTGTGTGTCATTTAGTTCTAATCTTTGGCCAAAGAATTTTAAGCTAGCAAACCACGCCACGGTAGCTTCTCTTTTGCAAGTCCTAACACTACTGCACCTGCAAAAAGGTTCTCATAACCTCTCTAATGGAGGGAGAACTGTCGTAATAGACTGGTCATTCACAGGTGCTTGATAAGCACTGCAAAGACTTCTGTATAGCCTGAAATTTGTTTGGCTCTTGTACTATTGATATCTTGGTCTTAGAGTCTACATTTTATAAAATGTAACACATTTAAAAATACTAGCAATAATATTGTATGGCTTCAATTAAAAAAAAAATTGAAACGCCAATATATGTTGCAAAGTTGGACTGTACCGTTTTTTAAAATGTAATTTAAATATTGAAATGAAGAGTTCTAAAGTATTTTAGCATGGGAATTTATTTTTCCGTTGGTAATGAAGAAAGCCATATTGACTACTGTTCTCAATGGTAAGAGTGAATGGTTTGGTTTTGTATGATTACCAGTGGTAATAGTGGAATGGTACACATTTTAAAACTTTGGCCCAGATTCACTGAAGGGTGCTCGGCTTTGGCAAACCTTAAAGTCCATTGATTTGAATGGGACTTACAGCTTCGCACACACTAGCGAATCTGGGCCCTGGTGTTAAAACAGCAACCCCTTCGGGGTTTATGATGCAAACCATTTTCTGAACTTGCACTTGGCAGAGTTTAGAAACCTTTTACGTGATGAGAATTTTTTAAATCGAAACTCTTTAAATGCTGAGGGTGTTTATATCTCTCCTAAAACTACCAGAGCTTTATTTGTAAAGAACTGCTTCAGCAATATAGATGTACTGGAAACGGTGACAAACACATCCAACACTTCCTAATTTCAGCTTTGCACAAAATGTAATGAAATATAATTTATTAATGCATATACAGTAGTGTGGAAAAAAAACAAAAAAAACCCACCCTCTTTGAATTGTATGGTTTTACATATCCGGACATAACAATCATCTGTTCTTTAGCAGATCTTAAAATTAGTAAAATACAACCTCAGATTAACAACAACACATGACATATGACACCGTGTCATGATTTATTTAACAAAAATAAAGCCAAAATGGAGAAGCCATGTGTGAAAAACGAAGTATACCTTATGATTCAATAGCTTGTAGAACCACCTTTAGCAGCAATAACTTGAAGTAATCGTTTTCTGTATGACTTTCAGTCTCTCACATCGTTGTGGAGGAATTTTGGCTCACTCTTCTTTACAAGTTTTACTTCAGTTAATTGAGGTTTGTGGGCATTTGTTTATGCACAGCTCTCTTAAGGTCCAACAACAGCATTTCAATCGGGTTGAGGTCTGGACTTTGACTGGGCCATTGCAACACCTTGATTCTTTACTTTTTCAGCCATTCTGTTGTAGATTTGCTGGTGTGCTTGGGATCATTGTCCTGTTGCATGACCCAATTTCGGCCAAGCTTTAGCTGTCGGACAGATGGCCTCACATTTGACTCTAGAATACTTTGGTATACAGAGGAGTTCATGGTCGACTCAATGACTGCAAGGTTCCCAGGTCCTGTGGCTGCAAAACAAGCCCAAATCACCCCTCCACCACCGTGCTTGACAATTGGTATGAGGTTGTATGGTTTTCGCCAAACGTGGCGCTGTGCATTATCCATACATCTCCACTTTGGTCTCGTCTGTCCAAAGGACATTGTTCCAGAAGTCTTGTGGTTGTTCAGATGCAACTTTGCAAACCTAAGTCATGCTGCCATGTTCTTTTTAGAGAGAAGAGGCTTTCTCCTGGCAACCCTTCCAAACAAGCCATACTTGTTCAGTCTTTTTCTAATTGTACGGTCATGAACGTTAACATTTGATATTCTAACTGAGGCCTGTAGAGTCTGAGATGTAACAATTTTTCTGAGCATTACACGATCTGACCTTGGGATGAATTTGCTGGGACGTCCACTCCTGGGAAGATTGGCAACTGTCTTGAATGTTTTCCACTTTTGAATAATCTTTCTCACTGTAGAATGATGGACTTTAAATTGATTGGAAATGGCCTTATAACCCTTCCCAGATTGGGAGGCAACAATTGCTTCTCTAAGATCATTGCTGATGTCTTTCCTCCTAGGCATTGTGTTAACACACCTGAATTCTCCAGACCAGCAAACTGCTAAAACTTTGGCTTTTATAGAGGTGGTCACATTTGCTAATGATCAATTAATCAAGGGCATTTGATTAGCAGCACCTGTCTGCTACTTAGCATCTTAATGCCTATGGAAGCAGTAAGGAAGTACTTAGTTTTTCACATACAGCTTCTCCATTTTGGCTTTATTTTTGTTAAATCATGACACGGTGTAATATGTCATGTGTTTGTTGTTCATCTGAGGTTGTATTTACCTAATTTTAAGACCTGCTAAGGAACAGATGATTGTTATGTCCTGATATGTAAACCATGGAATTCAAAGAGGGTGTACTTTTTCAGACAACTGTATGTTGTCAAAAGTATGAATAGGATCAGGGGTAGAAAAACTAGGGGGGCTACATTTTAGGCACCCCCTGTGCTGACTGACCTGTAAGTCACTGCTGTGCACAGCAGCAGTGCTCTCCAGCTATGCTCAATGCTGCTTTGCGGTCGCACTGACAGTTAACAATGGTGATCGACAGATCAGTCACTGCACTGTTAAGGGTGTTGATGTGTGAGCCAAGTATGGGTGGCTGTGTGTGTGTGTGTGTGTGTGTACTGATACAGCCAGTCTAGGACATTTTGGCCACGGCCAAAACGCAGCCAGCATTCCGCCCAGGACATTTTTCTGCGATTTCAGCGCCCTAATACCGCACACCCGACAAGCCAGGTCTGGCATTCCCGACCACCCGCTTCGACAACGGCATGTTTAAATGCCCCACATGGAACCACTACACTGCCTAGACCGGCTGCTCCGACTCTCTATCTTTAAATGTCCCGCAGGACATTTAAAGATGGAGCGGCCTGTTTAAGCAGTGTAGTGGTTCAGTGTGGGACATGAAGTTGTCGGAGTAGCAGACTTGGCTTGTTTGGGTCAGGTGCACGGCAGGTGGTCGGGGTGCAGAACGGAATATGTGGCGAGCTGCTCTGAAGCTTCGTGTCTGCCGGCAGTGTATTGGTCGCGGCCAAACGTCCCATCCTTTCACAGGCAAAATCATTTCATGAACGGTATGGGGCAGATTTACCTGTATTTTAGTTTTTTCTTCTATATTAGGCCTCGGCCTGGGTGGCGCTGAGCGGGCGGGCGCGCTCATGGTGGCCGCGATGAAACACATTGCGGCAATGTGTGTGGCCAGCGTGAGCAAGTGCCTGCGCTCGCCCAGAGCAAGCAAATTTTAATTTCCTGCTCGCAAGCGTGTCACGTGAGCGGTTCGCCCAATCAGGGCGAACCAGCTCTGTGACATCGTGGCTGCGCCCCCAGGTGAGCGTGCGCCTTGCCGACCACGAGTCGCCCGGCCGAGCAGGGCGCAGCGCTCCCGTTCCCTGTTTGGCCCGCAGCCTTAGATAGCATTTGGAAACCTATGTAGAGATATGTCTTTTAAAAAAAATAAAAAGATCATCAAAGAGAAGGTAATTTCTTTTTGGCCTTTATTTTAGAGAGACTTTCACTACCTGATTTTGCTGACCAGGACATCCCCTGATTTTGTGAAGTCATAAGCAAACAAATACAAACAACCAAAGAGTTCAAAGTGAAATGCAAATTAACAAACAGAACAAATGACCCCATTCTTTTACCAATGCAGTGACTGGATATTCAGATGAACCAAAAAAAATGTTACTGGTTGTAAAATAATTTTAATCATTTTTAGATGATCCACAAAGCAGCTGTAGTGTGAAACTGTATTAATAAACGTGTGGAGTGTGTGTGATTTATTTCACCAAGTGCTCAGTGATTAAACTGCTTACTCATTCAATGGTTTCTCCCATAGAAATAATCTAATTGTGTCCTTCAAATCAAACAAGGTTCTGAATGAAACAGCATGCTCCTGGGAGACTGTATATCATTCTATATAGTAGAACCCCCAAGTCCTCTGTTTAAAAACTGTTATAACACTGTGCAATACAGAATATGCAAAACAAACAACAACATCTGATTCTTCAATAAACATGGCATTCACAAGACTTTTTTTTGCATGTTTTTACTTTGGGTTGTAGACTGAAATGAGAGCTGTAAAATATTGTTTGTCTAATTTGTAAGTCTCTGTACTAAATAAACAGAGACTATTGCACAACCCAGAAACCAACCAGCCCTGCATACCTGTTATTTCACTTCCTAATATTTGAGGTAAGCCTGGTCCATGCCAGTGAAGTTTCATTAATTTGTACATTCTTATTTTCTGTTTCGGTTTTTGTTTTACGGAAGTCAGTCACAAATCAAAGTTGTGTGTGTTTAATGATTGAGTCTTATCAACTCCTGATAAATATTTAGGTGATAGCTGGCAAACATTTACATGGAGCAATTGATAAAATCAGGTAGCCTCACTTGAGTTTATCAATACAGAGATTCTGTAGCAGCACTGTCATTATTCACCTGGAAATTTAATCTTTTAAATCCTTTTAAAGAGGCAGTATCATGTAGTGAACCAATAAATAATGTAATAATCATAACTTAATATTGCAATTGGCTTTCTTAGATATATGGAATTGTTTATTTTTGTATTTAAAGATACTTATATTATCTAGAGAGCTCTTCAAATGCTAAACTGTATTAGACATACATTCTAATGCACTTTACTTTTTTTGAGCGTAATAGGAAGCCAGTTGCACATAGTTGCGTGTAAAATGTTTTCTTGTGAGCGAAGTGTTATTGCCCTAACTGTTTTAAATGTGGGCTGGATTTATAAATGTTTTATTGCAATTTAAAAAATTGACAAAGGCTTTCCTGACCTTTGTATAAAAATAGATGTCCATTTCCCACTGAAAATGAGACCTTATGCACCAATAGAACCAATTTAAGGGGGTATTTTTAATATGCTCCAAAATGGTTGACAACTGAAAGCTCCAATCAGTCAAAGCTTTGGGGTATATTGAACTGCCCCATAAATATATATTTCTAATGTTTTATTGGTGTACTTTTTTGTTGTACATTTTTTTTTTTACTGTGAAACTATTAGCTTGATCAAAGGGCTTTAAAACAGATGCTAAAATACTTGCTTTTTCAGTTAAACCCTAAAAAAGTAATGAATACATGATTTAACGCAAATGCTTTCTTTTCCATGTTACATGCCATTTTATAAAAGCGTGTGTTATCAGACAGGAATAAAATTAAAATGATGAAACAATGAAAGTTTCCTTTTTTTACTAGGCTTTTTTTTTACAGCATCCAACTAGTTACAGAATGAACTACATGTTGCATAAAATAGTTTGTTTCCCTTATTGTTTTTTTTTTAGCGTCCTACATTTGTAAATCATTGGAGGTAATCATTCCAAGAAGAAAATGTTTAATAAAAATAGTTGGTGTCATTTTGTTGGAACTTGTGTAAGCTGGTTCAGTAGTGCATGTATATTATGTGGTGTATTTATTTTATTAGTGTATTCAAGAAAACCTTTTAACGATACAATGCCACTTAGGAGTAATGTCTCCTGTGACTTAACTGAGAAATACATTTACAATTAATAATTTAAAAATAGATTTGCAATAAAAAAAAAAAAACAGATTGGTATATGTATTGAAAATATATTCACATTCTTAGGTGTTTGTTCTATTAGTTAAAAAGCAGCTGATCGCACTGATATCTTAACAAACTCCCATTGGCTTGCAAAGGAGTTTTTGGGTTTGGCTGCTTGAGAGCTTCAAGAACATGCCCCACTGGGTTTACTTAGTAACCAAATGCTTTCAAACGAACAGACACATTGTTCTTTTCCACTTTGTTTATAAAGGAATTATGCTGTCCATTTTTGGCCAATGCAAAGTTATTTACATTTTTTTCTTTTGGTCTAAATTTTTTAGACCATTAAATTCTCTTTGTTTTATAGTGTTTCGTCTTAAGCATGTAATTAATAGTATAATCCTCAATTATTATTTTTTTTGGAGAAATATTGAAGTAAAATATTATTTGACCGGACTTATAAAGCAGTATTCAGAAAGTTGCAACTGCCACGTTACAAGTCCTAATCACTTCAACTTTGCAAGCATTTTAAAAAACAAGTCAAGTATGAGATGCTTGCTCAAACCCACTATTACATATATCTGCAACACATTACACTTTTCACAATTATGCATTGAGGGGGATGTGCAACACTACTTAATGTATCATTTATTATGAAATTAGCAATAACATTTTATTTTTTTGGTAGAATTGGACAGCTGAGTACTGTCAAAATTGTGATTTTAATGCAAATTGGAATGTACCTCTAGTTCAGTGTTTTCCAACACAGATTCCTCAGGCATCCCTAAAGGGTTCCCTGCAATTTTTAGGTCATTTGAAAATTGTACCAAATACAGAAGAATTTACAATGAATCTGATCTCAAGCGCACTATTAGAGAGGGTTGGGGTTCTGCAGAATTTCACAATATAATTATAGGGTTCCTTAACCCAGCAGTGCCCTTAACCCAGCGGTGCGCAAACTGGGGGGTGCTAGATTTTCTAGGGGGGGGGGGGTGTGTGGCAGTTATAGAGGTCCCGCACTCTCCCCCCCCATCCCCCCAGACATTTAAATTAAATGCCGGGGGACCACACAAGGCCTCTATAACACACTTACCTTCCCTCCCAGCAATGCGTCGTCCTGGTAACCCGGCATCAAATGGCACCCCGGTGTCACGTGCCGTCCCATTACCATGACGATGTGACGCCACATGACCCCGCGTGTCATTTGACACTGGGGTCGAGCGGGGGGGGACGGACACAGGGTGCCGAGGAGAGGAGCGCACAGGGAAAAGTTTGTGCACCCTTGCCTTAACCAAAACAAAAAAAAGTGCAAACTTCTGCTCTAATTACTAAACTACATTCAAATAAGAGGCTACAATTTGCTTTTCATGTATGCTCTTTGACCAGCTTCGTAACCTCCCATGTTGAACACTACTTGTTTTTAAATATTTTGCAAAAAAATTGAATATAATATCAGCAAATGGGTGTTGTCATTGAGCAAAAAAAATCACACCATACATATTTTAACCTACTGTACAGTTTTAGCACATTTTGCTTTTGCTGGCAAATTCTTATGAACCATGACGTATTTTAAAATGTATATCGCTGAAGGAGTCACTGCAAACCTGATTTGATGAAAGAAGGTAGGACTTTTTTAGGTCTGCAAAAGGGGTTGTTTAAATAATATGGCCTCTTTACTATAATTTGCCTTTGTAACAAATAATCACTTAAATGTGCTAAACATGGCATATGAAAACATGGCTAATTACTAACCTCGTGTTTGTTTTTTCTTACTAACAAATCTCAAAATTGACCTTGATTTGCAAAAAGATGTTAGTTTGATGGGTGCCATTGTTTCAGATCTGGTTGCAATTTCCTGTCACAGAATTTCCTGCTCATTGCAACTTCTCTGCTTATTGGCTGTTCCTCTCAACTACGGAATACGGAAGTAACATCACACTGGATTTTCATTGGGACTTTCTTCCACTTAGAATGTTTAAGGAAGGTTAGGCGAGACCTGCAGAATTGTGAAGGGATGCCCTTTTAAACAGGTAAGAAAAAAAAATATATATAAATTATATATTGAAATTGGAAATTGAATTGTACATGTGTTTAAATGCAGGTTTTGTGAACTGAATGTTACAGATTTGAGCTTTACTTTTCTTCACATGTTCTCTATTCTTCACATATTCTCTATAGCAGTGGAATTATTTGTACTTTGGCAAAAGTCCTACTGGCAATTGGGAAATATTCATTCTTTTTGTGAGATTTAACTAGGTTAAATTATACGGTATCTGAAATCATATAGCAGGTAATTTGTAATACTTATTATACTGGGGGGTTAGTCACAAGTGGAAGTATCTGTGCAATTAGTTGCCTGAGTTTGCTACAACTACTTTATGAATTAAGTCCAATATATTATATATTTTCTCTCAGGCTCAATAGCGGTTATTGCATAACATTTAATTCTGTGTGTGTGTGTGTTTAATGGAGATTTCCAGTACTGTTCCTAGTAAAATATTATGGATCCCTACTCTTACTTAAAATATAAACTTTTGGATGTAACAGAAAATGGAAAAAGAGGAGCTATCCCCAGGTCACAAGAAGCTGGCGTTCAAACAGGATTTTTACCTTCTGAGTCTAGTGCAAGTTTAGATATTTGAGATATGTCTTACTTTTTGTGCATATGTTTCTTAGGTAATCAAATAAGTTTTGAAATTACTATATTAATTAAAAACTATCCCTTTTTTTGTTTATATATAAATAGGCTTTTTGTGAACATCTCAATTTAACTGCAGGGACATGGTCCCGTAGTTCTGTACCTCACTCACCCACCAGACTAAGTGGTTCAGTGATAACTGACCTGTCAGTCACTGCAACTGCCGGCATCGGCGCTCCCAGTCATGCTTTGCGCTTGTTTTAGTGAAGCATGATTGAGCAAGCTGTTGCTGATCACAGGTGTGACAGGTCACTCAGCATTTGCCAGGACAGAACATTTAGGCGACCAGGCACCCAAAAATGTTCAATCCCTGAATGTTGGTGATTGATGCCTTTAAAAGATCAGACTAGCACAACCTTTTTAAATTCCAACTACAACCATTTTGTGTGGAAGTGCTAATATTGTTGACCCCATTTTTACAGAAATCATGACAAACATATCTTTGTATCCACATCTGAATATATCTACAAAATCTTCTAAACCATAAATTTGACTTGTCAATGCAACACTTTTTATTTTAAGGTTGCATGTGGCAAGAAGTAATACAATACACAGTGACTGAAAATATTTTACAGCATATAATTGCCAATTATAAAAGTATTTGTAACAATACTAGAAAAAAATGAATATCCTGGTGGGCACTAATACATTAATACTATCGGTAAAGCCACCGTTTGAGAGAGATTTACCTTGGACTTCCTTTTTATTAGCTTAAAATTCAGAATATTCTGTGAGGCATTGGTGGTTTAATGTGAGGCTGGATAGGCCTCACCACCAAGATTCTACAAACAGGAAATCCAATGCAGGAAAAAGCAATGCAAAGCATAAAATAGCAAAAACAGGCCGTGAAATCTGAGAGTAAAAACAATTTATTGTGCTCTATGAGCAAACATGTACAGTAGGTACAGGTGAGTCCTCTGGTGTGTTTTCTGTGTATGTGCTTTATCAAAAAGTTAGAAATAGTCCTTAAATAGTGGACTCAGGCTATTGTAAGTCAGAAAGAAGGTAGGAACAATGTATCAATCACCAACAGGAGATACAAAAGACTCCACAAGAAACCATGTTAATTGAAGAGAGTGCGGGAGGAAACATTCTCAACCACAATGAAAAAGGTATAATAACAAACGTGAAGAAAATATATACAGTTGTGTGAAAAAGAAAGTACACCCTCTTTGAATTCTATGGTTTTACATATCAGGACATAAGAACAATCATCTGTTCCTTAGCAGGTCTTAAAATTAGGTAAATACAACCTCAGATGAACAACAACAAAGACATATGACGCCGTGTCATGATTTATTTAACAAAAATAAAGCCAAAATGGAGAAGCCATGTGTGAAAAACTAAGTACACCTTATGTTTCAATAGCTTGTAGAACCACCTTTAGCAGCAATAACTTGAAGTCATCGTTTTTTGCATGACTTTATCAGTCTCTCACATCGTTGTGGAGGAATTTTGTCTCACTCTTCTTTACAACGTTGCTTCAGTTCATTGAGGTTTGCGGGCATTTGTTTATGCACAGCTCTCTTAAGGTCCAGCCACAGCATTTCAATCGGGTTTAGGTCTGGACTTTGACTGGGCCATTGCAACACCTTGATTCTTTTCTTTTTCAGCCATTCTGTTGTAGATTTGCTGGTGTGCTTGGGATCATTGTCCTGTTGCATGACCCAATTTCGGCCAAGCTTTAGTTGTCGGACAGATGGCCTCACATTTGACTCTAGAATACTTTGGTATACAGAGGAGTTCATGGTCGACTCAATGACAGCAAGGTTCCCAGGTCCTGTGGCTGAAAAACAAGCCCAAATCATCACCCCTCCACCACCGTGCTTGACAGTTGGTATGAGGTGTTTGTGCTGATATGCTGGGTTTGGTTTTCGCCAAACGTGGCGCTGTGCATTATGGCCAAACATCTCCACTTTGGTCTCGTCTGTCCAAAAGACATTGTTCCAGAAGTCTTGTGGTTGTTCAGATGCAACTTTGCAAACCTAAGCCGTGCTGCCATGTTCTTATTAGAGAGAAGAGGCTTTCTCCTGGCAACCCTTCCAAACAAACCATACTTGTTCAGTCTTTTTCTAACTGTACTGTCATGAACTTTAACATTTGACATGCTAACGGAGGCCTGTAGAGTCTGAGATGTAACTCTTGGGTTTTTTGCAATTTCTCTGAGCATTGCACGGTCTGACCTTGGGGTGAATTTGTTGGGACGTCCACCCCTGGGAAGATTGGCAACTGTCTTGAATGTTTTCCATTTTTTAATAATCTTTCTCACTGTAGAATGATGGACTTTAAATTGTTTGGAAATGGCCTTATAACCCTTCCCAGATTGGGCAGCAACAAAACAATTGCTTCTCTAAGATCATTGCTGATGTCTTTCTTCCTTGGCATTGTGTTAACACACACCTGAATGCTCCATACCAGAAAACTGCTAAAACTTCGGCTTTTATAGAGGTGGTCACATTTGCTGATGATCAATTAATCAAGGGCATTTGATTAGCAGCACCTGTCTGCTACTAAGCATCTTAATTCCTATGGAAGCACTAAGGGTGTACTTAGTTTTCACACATAGCTTCTCCATTTTGGCTTTATTTTTGTTAAGTAAATCATGACACAGTGTAATATGTCATGTGTTGTTCATCTGAAGTTGTATTACCTAATTTAATTAATGAATTAATTTATTTATAAAATATTTTACCGGGAAGTAATACATTGAGTTACCTCTCGTTTTCATGTATGTCCTGGGCACAGAGTTAAGACAAATAATACATGGTTACAAATAGTTACATAAATGAGCAGGGTATACATTATATACAAGACATTGCATGCACAGTTAAAGATAATAAATATTATGGGCGTATGAAATAGTTACAGGAACAGATGATTGTTATTATGTCCTGATATGTAAAACCATAGAATGCAGAGGGTGTACTTTCTTTTGCACACCCACTATATATTTAATGAAATAAGATTAAAAACAATAATACCTAAACATGTATCAATAAATATCAAATGAATGACAGAAATGGATATAATGAATCCATAGAAATATAGGAAATATTGAAAGATGGAGATATAATAAACATCACAACGATGGGAAAACACAGAGATACATACAAATAGCCAAATAAGTCTGTCTGTCATCAAACTGCATGAATAAAGGGGGGAGGAGTGGGGGGGAAAGAAAGGGAGATGGGGAGGGGAGAAGGATGGAGGGGGGTGGGGGAAGGGAAAGGAAAGAAGCGGACAGCAATGGGACTAAGCACCATAAAGCAATGCATGAATATAAGACATAGGCTGTCATAGAACATTGTGACATAACTCAATCTTGGAGAAAATGTTTTAGTTCCCATTCAACATTGATACCTCTGGGGTCAGAGTATTGAATGTAAAGATCCAGAATATTTCTCGATTGTTGAGGATATTAAGTCCGTCACCCCGTTTGTGTAATGAAATATGTTCTATGCCCATGAATTTAACATTGTGTATTCTGCCTAGAGTGCAAGTAGAAACATTTCTTCACACTGGATGTGTCAAGTCCTTTTTCTTTATCAGCCGAGACATGCTCCATGATCTTAGTTTTTAAAGGTCTCATGGTGCGACAAACATACCCTTTGTCGCACCCACATTTCAGCATGTAAATTACAAAGCTAGTGTGACAATTGATAAAAGTTTTGATTTTGTGGTGGAATCTAGAATATGGACCATTAACTTTATAGATAGGCTTTGCAAACTGGCAGACCTCACAATATCCTCATTTATGGAAACCTGTGGGGATCCCACGAAATGCATGTATTGGTTGAAGGAGAATTGAAAAAACTAGGAGACAGATGCTAGGCCAACGACTTGGCTTTCTTAAATGCACATCTTGGGCCTCCATGAACGACCGATTGAAGGTCTGCATCTAATTTTAATGTGTCCCAATGCTTATGAACGATATGCAAATCTGATTTGCTTGTTTATTATATTGAGTAATTAACAAGGGAGTAGAAAAAAGTATTTGACTTCTATCTGGGTGTGTGAAATTATTTCATTTTGTGTGTGAAACCAAATCCCTATCGGTTGGCATAATCAAATGCTTCTTGTATGTGATCTTTGATGTAACCTATGGCGACAAATCTCTAAGATTATTAGAATGTTCAAGAAAAGATTTATGATCAGAACAAAAGTCTCCTGTGCCGGAGAAATTGTCCTTTAGGAATCGACCTGATGAGAGATTTGGGATGGCTACTAGTGGCACTAAGGAAAGTATTCCTAGAGTGTGGTTTTCTATAGATGTCAGTCTGTATTTGGCTGTTCATCTCAATATAGAATGTCACATATAGAATATTTATATGGTGAGAATTGAATTCAAATGTACATTTTAAGTTGACATCATTGTTATTAAGTGAGTTTGAATAAAGGTGTGTAAAACCGTTGAATCCACATCCCAGATAAAAATAAGATCTATAAAACATTTATAGAAGTTAATGTGCTTATGAAATACATTTTTGCCTCTAAAAATGTGTGTGCTCCCATAAGCCCATAAAAAGATATGCATACGAAGGGGCACAATACACCCCCATAGCCAGGCCTTTCTTTTGTAAATCAAACTGTGAATCAAAAAGAAAATTATTGTGAGTAAAAATAAGGAAGATCTAATCGCTTTAAAAAAAGAAAACCGCCAAAAAGTTAAAAAAGGAGCATAACGTGTATAAATAACTTCAAGGTAATTCAGAAGTGACACTGACGTTACAAATATTAGATCTAATAGGAACCGGCAGACTCCTATCTCTCCCAATACGTAATCATCTAATTTTGGGGAGCAGGATCTCAGACTATTTGAATCAGAAACACCAAATACAGTATACAGGCATACCCCGCATTAACGTACGCAATGGGACCGGAGCATGTATGTAAAGCGAAAAATGTACTTAAAGTGAAACACTACCTTTTCCCACTTATCGATGCATGTACTGTACTGCAATCGTAATATACGTGCATAACTGATGTAAATAACGCATTTGTAACAGGCTCTATAGTCTCCCTGCTTGCGCACAGCTTTGGTACAGGTAGGGAGCCGGTATTGCTGTTCAGGATGTGATGACAGGCGCATGCGTAAGCTGCCGTTTGCCTATTGGGCGATATGTACTTACTCGCGAGTGTACTTAAAGTGAGTGTACTTAAAGTGGGGTATGCCTGTATAGACAAAGAACCTACATCAGACAAGGGGTGATTTATTTAAGGGGCAGAACCTCCACAATTGCCTCATCCCAAAATACAAAATCTATAATATTTCCAGCAGCTTAATTGCCCAAGCAGATACTGTAATAAACTTATGGAAAATGGATTATCTTTTATTCCTAGTAAAAAACTACACATTTGAATTAGATTTTGATATTTTTAAGTTTCACCATAAACATAAGAAAACTTTTGGAACTACATCAAATACTCAACTACATACACATTTCAAACCATCCGGTACTTTTAATCCACTTTCACATAAGCCTTCAATAAAAACCTAGAGGCAAAGGGAGAACAACTAGTAATCTTGGCCATGATCTTTGAGGCAGCGAAGTCAGGAGGCATCCATGTTTGAAGTCCTCACACGATCGTACCATTGAATTATAAAACAAATATTCATGACACTATCCTTATGAGGTTGCCAACAGATAGATTAGTGAGCAGACATCCCCATTCCATATACAGAAACATCCAATCAGACCGATAATATACACACTTCCAAAAATATACAAGACACTCACCCCTCCGGATGCTATTATATCAGCATGAGGGTTGTTATGCCAACCTCTAGCACAGTTTGTGGATTTCTGGCTTCAGCTGTGTGTGCTTAACTTAACAGGCTGTTTTAAAGACTTTTACACTTTTTTTTTTTTTAACACACTTATTGGTATAGCAACGATGTCCAATGTAGAACTATATTATAAAAATATGTAGGTGTGTTGCACCCCAAGACAGTGCAAATAAATGCAAAAAAGTTAATGTGATACTTGCACACAGCACCGGAGCTCCTGGTTCAGGAATTTCCTATCTTCAGCAATCCCAGATACACTGCAAGAAGAGATGATCCAGGGCTCCACGGATTTTTCAGCAAAATAATTTTATGCCATGATACACAACGTTTCGGCCTTACATAGGCCTTTATCAAGTGACTGGTACACTACATAACGGCCTATGTAAGGCCGAAACGTGTATCATGGCATAAAATTATTTTGCTGAAAAATCCGTGGAGCCCTGGATCATCTCTTCTTGCTGAACTATTATATATATATATATATATATATATATATATATATATATATATATATATATATATATATATATATATATATATATACATACAGAGGGTTAATATGACTATATACCATTTGAAGGGGGTGATAATTGCTCCTCTACTCATGCATAATTGAAATAGATACAATATATCAATGTTTGAACCACTTGCAACTTTGTGTCATACAAGACATTAGCTATGAGAGAATGGAGAGTTGGAAATGGATCACAATGTCTCTGTGCTTCTACGTGGAAAGGTCAGATAAAAGTTAGCTGAGGGAGATCAATATTAGATGTTTGCAATTAGCATAGTGTCACTTGGTTAGATGTAAATGGGTTAGGGTGGGTATTGCAAGGCAGCAAGGGGCCTATTAGGCAAGCTATAGGTCCGGGCTAGGGTCATTGACTACGTTGAATATGGGGGAGTCTGTAGATATCAAAGTGGATGTTTTTTCTTTATTTCAAGCCCATGTCATGGAAGGGGGGGAGGGGGATCGGGATCTATGCCCGCCTTCGCCATGGGACTCCACATGGGTACCTGGGGGTTACTCTCCACGGGGTCCCTGAAAGTCCTTACTAGGCCAGCGGTACTAGGTCGCAGAGGAAAGAGGAGGACCATTCAGGGCGGCGCCCAAGCTGGACACCCAGGAGAGGCAAATAGTGTGGCAATCGGGGATTGCCCCGGATTGGCCACCGGTGGTTTATATGTAGTCTCGTTAGTGTCTCTGTGTTCCCCTTTCGTGTGTCCCTTCGTTTTTTCCCTTTGCAGTCGTGGAACCCAAGCAGAAAGTGGATCAGCTCGGGCGAGGATCTCCGGTCACGTCCGTTGAGTCTTTAGAGATGCGAGACCCACGGTTTTCACAAATGGGTAGGGAGATTATAATTTTATCCCACAACGTTAAGGGATTTAACAGCCCCCAGAAAAGGAGAGTGGCCATGTCTAACTATAAAAGATCGGACCCAGACATCATTATGATACAAGAGACACATTTTCTACATCTAGCTCCCCCAAATATATAGATGGCAGGTATAAGCAATGGTTCTCAGCAGCAGCCACTAAGAAAAAAAAAAGGAGTTGCAATTCTGGTACATAACCGCTTACCATTAAACATCACGCAGATAAAAACGGCCGGTTCTTAATTGTTGTAGGGGATATAAGGGGACAAGCTATAACACTGGCTAACTTATATGCCCCCAGTGAACAAGAAGAAACCTTCCTAGACAAAGTGTTTTCCATGCTCAATAAGATAGCGCAAGGTTGTGTTGTAGTAGGAGGAGACTTTAATCAGATGTTAGATCCGACTTTGGACAGATGCACCCCGGGGGGAAACAAGAGACCGACAGCTAGAGCCTCATGGCTCAGAGGGCTGAGGACCAATAATTTAGTAGATATCTGGCGTGAACAACACCAAGGAGAGAGAGGTTTCACCTTTTACTCCCACCCACATGACAGATACAGCAGAATAGATTACCTCTTTGTGTCTAGCAGAATGGTTTCTCAGATCACCCACACGGGTATCCATGATATTTCATGGTCGGATCACGCGCCTGTTGAGCTGCGGGGCACAGACTTCAGTCTAGACAGACCAGGAGCGAACTGGAAACTCAATGAGTTATTGATAAAAATCCCCGAGTTTGAACACAGTGGGAATTAAAATCAGGGAATATTTTAAGGAAAACGTCGGCAGTGTTGGTTCACAGTCCACCCTATGGGAGGTCCATAAGACAACGCTGAGAGGTGAGCTCATAGGGATGGCGAGCAGACGTATAAGGGAGAAGGACAAAAAGATCAAACGAACACAATCAGAATTGGCTGCCCTTTCTTCCCTACACAAAGAAAATAAGCAACCGGCCACTCTAAAGAGGCTGCTGGATACCAAAACAAAACTAAACTTGCTGCTGGCCTCCCGAGCTGAAAAGGAGATGTCGTGGTCTAAACGGAAATTTTTTGAAAAAGCGAACAAGCCAGATACCCTTCTTGCCAAAAAACTTAGAGATAGAGATCAAAACTTCTAAATACAGACCATTCGGACTAGAAAGGGAGATCTCACTTCTGACCCAAAATTAATAGTAGCGGAATTCAAAGCATATTACGAGTCCCTATATGATGGGGCGAAGGTCTCTCAGAAAGGGACCACTAGTAGACATTTGAAGACAGTCCTAGAGGGGATGAGATTACCTAGATTAAGCAGAGAGGAAAGGGACACACTACAGGATGACTTCTCACTAGAGGAGCTCTTAGAGGTAATAAAGTCACTAAAGCTATCTAAAGCCCCTGGCCCGGATGGCTTCTCCAACCTTTATTATAAAAAAATTCGGAATCTCTTAACTACTCACCTATTAATGCTATTCAATTCCTTTCTGGAGGGTGCTCGATGCTGCAAGCGTCAATCTCATTGATACATAAGCAAGGGAAGGACTCAGCAGACTGCAAAAGCTATAGACCCATCTCGCTGATCAATTCGGACACTAAAATATTTTCCAAATTAGTGGCTAACCGCCTCAACAGGGTTATGCCAAAGCTGGTCCACCCTGACCAAGTGGGGTTCATTTGCGGCAGACAGCCGACAGACAACACCAGGCGGATAGTAGATTTAATTGATTTGGCACAGAGGAAAAAATTCCCGTCTTTGGTAGTCAGCCTGGACGCCGAGAATGCGTTTGATAGAATAGACTGGCCCTACTTGAGAGCGACGCTTGGGGAGTTTGGCCTGGGTGGGAGAATAAGTGCAATTCTAGCTCTGTATGGGGGACCGACGGCGAAGGTCAGGCACCAGGGCTTCCTGTCGGAGGAATTCCCGATAAAGAGTGGCACAGGCAGGGTTGCCCCCTGTCCCCGCTCCTTTTCGTACTGTGCATTGAGCCCCAGGCAGCACATATCCGCCTCAGCCCAAACATATCAGGAATTCAACTTGGGGAGCAGTCACATAAAGTGGCCCTGTACGCTGATGATGTTATATTAACATTATCACAGCCCCTTACCTCTCTGCCGAATGTCTTTAGCTTGTTGGGGGAATTTAATAAGTTATCTGGTTTCAAAATCAATCAATCAAAGTCAGAAGCCCTAAATATAAACTTCCCTAATATCACCGAAAAATTATTAGAGGTAAACTTCAACTTCAAATGGCCACCCAAATGAAATACCTAGTGGTTATTATAACAAAGGTTTACAGTGCCCTATACAAAGCAAATTACCCCAGACTAATAAGGACCCTGAAGGAGGATCTCAGGCGTTGGTCAGGTTATGGAATATCCTGGATCGGTAGAATCCAAAGCATTAAAATGAATCTCCTCCCCAGGATACTGTATCTGTTCCAAACCCTCCCGGTACAAGTGGCTAGGGCGACATCCTCCGTCTGCAGTTCTCTATGGTGAAATTCTTCTGGGGTAATTAAACCCCACGCATAAAATCAAGTACGGTAGTTAGGCCCACAACCAGAGGGGGGTTGGGGGTACCTTGCTTGTTCTCATATTTCAGAGCGGCCCAATTATCTCAAATTACTCAGTGGCACATGCACCCTAGCCTTCGGCGATGGGTGGAGCTGGAGAAAGAATGCTGCGCTCCGGTTGAGCTGCAGGACTTAATTTGGTTACCTAAACAGGTGTTCAGAACCATTAGTGAACCGCTTTCCGCACTTAAGCAGCTCGTTTGCCGTCTGGGAGGGCAGCAGATATAAATATGCCGGCTTGCAGAGTAAGGATTTAGCTATCTGGAAACGAAAGGGCCTCACGAGGCTTCTACATCTGGACGGCAGAATTTCAATAAAATCCTTTGAGCAAATTAAATCTGAAAAAGAATTACCAAACTCAGAATTCTTTAGGTACCTCCAGATTCGAGCGTTCTACACTAAATTTCCAAAATGCCCTCGGCAAACAAATTTCGAGCAGCTCTGTTCAAGAGGAACAGATACCAAGTGACTTATCTCTGGGATATATAGAGAGGTGGTCTGTCCTGCAAAAGACGGTGACAACAAACTGAGTTACAGGGTCAGGTGGGAGGAGGACTTAGGGGATACTTTAGAAGACGAGGACTGGGACACTATAGTTCTAGCGGTAGCAAAATGTTCCATATGCACCACATTAAAGGAGAATGCATATAAGGTCCTAATGCAGGCCTGCACAACTCCAGTCCTCGAGGGCCGCAAACAGGCCAGGTTTTCAGGATATCCCTTCAGCACAGCTGGCTCAATTAGTGGCTCAGTATGACTGAGCTACTAATTGAGCCAGCTGTGCTGAAGTAGGGATATCCTGAAAACCTGGCCTGTTTGCGGCCCTCGAGGACTAGAGTTGTGCAGGCCTGTCCTAATGAGATGGTATCTTACCCCGAAAAGATTGGCTAAGTTTGTCAACGATTACCCCCCCTTGTGCCCGAAACAATGTGGGGAGCAGGCAGACTTGTTGCACGTGCTGTGGGTTTGCGCCAAGGTGGCCCCGATCTGGGAAGATATTAGAAACTGGCTGCAGAATGTACTCGGTCACGCGGTCCCTTTTGGACCCTTGGTTGTTTCTGCTGGGTAGGCGCACCAAGGGCCTAAATAGATCAGAGCACAAATTAATCGCACATTTTGCCACGGCCCTACGGTGCGAAATCGCAGCATTGTGGAAGCAACCTGATTTACCCAATATCCCAAAAATTCGGAATAGAATTTGGTACGTTTGCCGGATGGAGCAGTTGACGAGTCTGGTCAACGACACTGGCACAAATTTTCTAAAAACATGGGCTCCATGGCTAGCCCAATCAGATGTACCTGGGGTAGATGCCTCCAATATATTGGCATGATAGCTCGAAATGCATTCTCCTTGGATGGGCTGGTACTGGTGTGAGGTAAACAAGAGACAGGTAGGGTGGACACGGGATAGAATCGATCAAAGTGATGGTCAGAGGGCACAAAAATAAACTGCTCCCTAACACAAAGGGCCACATGGAAGGAAGCCGAACTGAAGAAATCCAAGACTGCACTCCCCCCCCCCCCCCCCTCCTTCACGTTTGTTGTCCTGTCTTGTGGAGTTGTGAGTCAGTGTGTCACCCCTTTCAGTCTAGTTGTTTCAGTTAGTTATTAAAACGAAGTGCTATGGATGCTGAATTATATGACATTGTGTTGTTGGATTATGGTATGCCTGTACCAAGCACTTAATAAAAAAAATTTTGTTGAAAAAAAAAAAATAAGAATTCAAAGAGGGTGTACTTTCTTTTTCACACCACTGTATATAATCACGGTTTAAGTTTTATGGTGGGTGAAAAAGGCAACAAGAAACCTCCACCATATTGCATATAGCAAATAAAAAGATCACTTGTGAGCACATTCACATGTCTTAGGCAGGTCTGCAACCCTGCCTTAAGCCATTATCACAAACAAACACAGAACCCTGTGCTACGTCCATTGGCAAAAATACACAGTAAAATACCTATACATCTCTTGAATTAAAGGGTCATTTAGTTTAACACTGTGGCCAAAGCATTGTAAGCCGGTGAGCCACTCCAAGGCATGACCATAATTCACAGGTCCTAACACTGATAAAGATTCTTAATAACCTGTACAATACTTGGAAGAATGATCATAATTGATCTGTCATAATTGATCTGTCATAATCGGCTGCATGGCAGATCAATTATGATCATTCTTCCTAGTATTGTACAGGTTATTAATAATTTTAATCAGGCCAAAGTGTTAAACTAAACAATCCTTTTCTTCAAGAGATATATAGGTATTTTACTGTGTATTTTTGCCATTGGATGTAGCACTAGCCTCTGTTTGTGTTTGTTTGTAGTATGTATTGCTATGCCCAGTAGCACTCCTTTTTGACATAATATATATATATACAGTATATATATTAGTGGTAACTTTTGGGGCTTATATGAGCTTACTGGGTATGTGTGTGTTTGTTAAACCATTATCACCCAGCATACAGTGTTTCCACTGCAGCAAGGGATTCTGGGAAATGACATGCAAATAAGCACACCGTGTCAAAATTGCAAAGCCAACAGTACAACCAACTATGTCATTAAAATAATTCATCAGTGTCCTGAATACTAATGAAAACAATCTCAAATTGACATTTCAGATCCAGAAGAGCAAAATCGATTTCCTTGACATTACAATCTTCAAAACAGAGGATGGAAAGTCAGAAACTAGTATATTTAGGAAACCGACGTCTACAAATAATTTGCTTAGAGCAGATAGCCATCATCCATTGCCAATATCCCTATAGGACAGTTTTTAAGGTTACGTCATAACTGTTCTACATTGAAAGAATATAAGGATAAAGCTGATGATATGTGTAGGAGATTTTATGAAAGGGGCTATAGTAAAAAAAAATCAGTCCAAAAAAGGATATATCATAGGGCCCTCAATATTTCGAGATCAGATCTACTCATGAAAAATACAAAGAAACAAACTGACAATACAATAAGGTTTATCAGCACCTACAGCAGCCAATGGCGAGATGTAAAATAAATATTAAACAAGCACTGGTACATTTTGTTAGAAGATGTGGATTTAAAACAGGTATTAGGGAACACACCTATGCAGTAAGCATTCATAAGCCACTTATCGCCCAAAATGCCTACTGCTATTCAGTAAGCGGTGATAAGTGGGTGATAAAAGACTGAATCGCTCAAAAAAAATTGGTCATAAAAAAATCACAGAGGCAGCGGTGATAAGCCACTTATGCTTTTCGGCATGTTCATAAACTCACACAATTCTAGTAGCAGTGATTAGGCTATGAACGCCTATCACCGCTCCAGAATGGTGATTTTATCACAAAATCCTCACGCCAGAAAAAGTTGGTGTAAAGGTGTTGGAGACCTGCAGAGAAGCGGCGAGATGGGACTTAGAAAAAAAAAAAAAAATTCCTGCATAGAATTGATGCCGGGAATGCACTAAAGGTTCATAAAAAAAATCACCGGGCCATTTAAATCACTGTTTTTATGAGCGTTGGTATCACGGTATTCAGAAAGCCTTCATTACCTGTCAAAGCAAAATTCACAAAACGGGCGATTAGCCGGTGATCTGATGAACCACCCTCTGGAAAGGCCTTACTCGGCGAGTTGTATCTGCTGCAGAGAGAGCTGCTCTGAGAGAGCCGTCTCTCCCTGTGCAAATCTCACCCGAAATGCATGTGTATAAATTTTAATTTTAATAATGGTTTAGATGAGCAGGGGGTCTCCTGAGCTGAACTGCATTGGTTTCAGCTTCGGGGACCCCCTACTTCCCGAGATACAGACCCCGTTATGGGGTGCCGTTATCGCCTATGCATTTTATTCCCATGGTCATGTGACGTGGAAATTTAAATGCATAGGAGATACTGGCACCACATAACGGGGCCTGTATCTCGGGAAGTAGGGTGTCCCTGAGGCTATCCGCTATGGTAAGGAAGTTTACTATAAATGCATTTTTATTGAATAGGGTTCATGCCAGGGGTCTCTGGTGCTAATATTAATGTATATCAGCTCCAGAGATTCCCGGCATCAATCCTATGCAGGAAAATGTATTTTTTTTCTAAGTCCCATCTCGCCGCTTCTCTGCAGGTTTCCAACACCTTTACACCAACTTTTTCTGGCGTGAGGATTTTGTGATAAAATCACCATTCTGGAGCGGTGATAGGCGTTCATAGCCTAATCACTGCTACTAGAATTGTGTGAGTTTATGAACATGCCGAAAAGCATAAGTGGCTTATCGCCGCTGCCTCTGTGATTTTTTTTATGACCAATTTTTTTTGAGCGATTCAGTCTTTTATCACCCACTTATCACCGCTTACTGAATAGCAGTAGGCATTTTGGGTGATAAGTGGTTGATAAGTGGCTTATGAACGCTTACTGCATAGGCCCCAAAGACTTTATAAACTGCACTACAATCAGCGTAATCTAAACTAATAACATGCATATGTGGGAAGCTGGCAAATCCCACAGGCAGCTTAAAATGAGTCCTCTAGCACATTGTAGCTATTAAGAATGATCTTGATATGCCGATAGCAAGACATGTGTTGCGTGCACATAATGGAGATAGCAATGTACTGACTTTCATGGGTTTCGGACATGTCCACTTTGGGCAACGTAGAGGAGACTCGGATAAACATCTTCTCCAACGCGAGGGTCAAAGGATATTCCAGCTGCAAACATTATGTCCCCTGGGATTAAATGAGGGCTTCATGTATTCCTCATTTTTGTGATGATACACCAGCGATCTTACCAAACAAGTAATGGTATCACATTATTTTTATATCTATTTTTATTTATTGTTTTGGGGATCCAGGTATATAGGTTAAATGAAGCCATGGTCTGTTTTGACCATTTGGGCAGATCACCCTAGGGTGACTGAAGGGCTACTACAGTCCTAACTAACTATTTACTGTGTATTGAGTGCAACAATTGGGGTACTTTGATCCTTTGGATCGATCTTGTGCAATGGGTCATCAAAAGTCCCTATACATGTGGGTAAAAAAGATATAGATACGCGAGTCCCTTTATGGGGAGGGAGGCAGGGTGTCCACCGAAAAGCTCCCACGTTCGACAAACGTCTTTTTCTGGGAATAGTGTTGATTGAAGAGCCGCAAGCAGCTTTTAAAGGTGAGCAGCATCTCAAATTGGAGCCAAAGCTTTGTTTCCCCATTAATGCATCAGCTGTAGACATCCCTGCGCTCAGCTGATCCTGGCAAGTAGCATACAGGATCCCTGCAAGCAGGGGCCGTTTCTTAAATGTGGCGCCGCTCTGTCACGTCATCCCGCAACAAGCGTGATGATGCGTCGCCATGGTGATGCAGATTTGCTAATCCAGGCGAATAGCATAGTTGTATAGTGAACTGTGACGTTCACAAATCCGGCGCTCAGAGGTTGAAAAGGGAAGCTGAGCGAAATTGTATGATGTATCATGAATAGGGGAGACCGAAACACAGGCTGACCTCAAAATGTAAAAACGTGAGATTGCAAATACTCCTAAGAAACTGGCTTATATATAAGCTAAGTGTTGATCAAGAGATTTGATCAGAAAGAAAACCCTTTTTACTTAGCACTCGGATGTCACACCTATTGTAATGGACACAGTGGTCCCGCAGTATTGTACTGCTGGTCTGTCAGGTACTCCCGAAACACCGAGGGTATCAAAAAAAATAATAAAATTTTATTAAATCTACATAGAGAGTTAAAAACACAGATACATTATTAAAAATCCCTATAATTCTGTGGCTGATGTGTACAGGTATGGTAAGGTAAGTACTATTGACAGATCAATAACCTGTCACATCTAGACATCCCAAAATCACAGCTGTTATCGTTTGTTTAGGTGAAAATGTCACCTAGCAGCTTGTAAAGTTGTGGCTAGGAAGTGGTAAACAGTGTGATTGTAAAATCAGGTAAATGCGGGGTGTATATATTGGTGGTATTGGTCTCTATATGTCTCTTGAGACTGTAGTGGGAAAAAAACATACATACACACTTGAATCACATTAACCGTTTATCTCCGAATTCGTCTAGATGCAAGTCAAGACAAATTAATGTATCACAATAAATCACATCTGCGTATATTTTTCTCTAAGTAAATGCTACCACTTAAATAGTATAAACACGTGTGACACAGCTGTATCAGTCTAACGCAAATCAGGCAGGGATTGCCTTTTGTTGCAGATGGAAAAAGTGCAGCAGTCAAATGTACCACAAAGTGTATCCAATACTATATTAGGTGCTACAATGTAACAGATCTAACAAAGGTATATCAGTGTAGGCTGCTCGTTCTTGGGTATGGGTAAGTTAAACTCGTAGCTGCATGTGTGTACAATACAAGCCTGCTCGTAGTTCCCGCTGTGGTGGGATGTCGCCACTCGATGACGTCACAGGCGTGACGTCCTACGTCTCTACGCACGTTTCACGTGTCTAGCACGCTTCGTCAGGGGGATGAGGGATAAGGAGAAGATGTCCCCGGTGCAGTTTTTATACCCGCAGACAAATTAAAATGATTCGAATCCAGCTTAGTGCTACATGGAATCTGTATCAATAGGTTCGTGTCACAACTGGAGGTGGACCGAACTTAAAGGTGTACACGTTCTCTTGCCATGTCGGATTGAAGTGTGTTCATGCGGCTATACATAGGGCAGAGGATATATACATATAGGATAGAGTCAGTGTAATGCTGGATATGGTTTGTCTTCACATGTGGTTGTTGTTTATGGTGTTTATACATGATAAAAATGAAGGAATAAAAAGGAATAAAAATCAGATCTGTCTTGTTTCTATTCATTTTAGTCCGGTCATTTAATTATTTATTTATAATGTCAGTCAGATATCAAGGTAAGTATTGTTTGTATGAATGTTGTTTAATAGCAAAACTTCTGCTGATGGAGTGAGATATGGACTGGCACTAATAGACAGAAAAAACCATCATAATCATGTTAACCTAAACTAAATGAACTTATAAGTTACATATAAATTATATAGCAGTGTTGAAGCTATCATCCACTTAAATTATTCTAATGCAGTGTTGTAGGACTGTACATTTGTATACATATATAAAACCTGCCCCTAATGGTCAATGCAGGTCTTAGGTTAAGGTGAAAATTAATCTAAAATGTGTTAAGTGTAATATACTGTATAGAAATGAGTGAAATTTCAAATCAATACAACAACATTAAATAAGTGATACTCTATATATAGTGATGTAAATTATATAAATATTATTAGATATGAACAATTAATATAAAACAAACAATTTTTTTTTTAATATATAGTGCAGTGTAGTGATGTAGGATTGTATTATAAATATAAATATATAATATATAATAGTGTAGTGATGTAGGACTGTATTTTAAACATATAGAACCTGCCCCTAAGGGTCAATGCAGGTCTAGTTAAAGTGAACATTAAGTCTATAATGTGTTATGTGTAATGTACTGTATAGAAATGAGTGAAGTAGTATCAAATCCACAGCCTTATACTCGATAGTAGTGTAATTGACAAAATAATTTAATTCATTAGATAATTTGTTGGAGAAATTTAATTATTACATCAAAATAACCAGTTAGTCATCATGTGAGGTATAGATGATATAATACGGTATATTGTGTAGGATTGTTGTTAAGCTGTAAAGGCCTGCCCACTAATGGTCAATGTAGGTCAAATTAATATATAACTGATGATATATTCATGTAATGTGTAGGAATGATTAGAGTGAAAACCATATTCAGTATCCATATGGAGTAGCATATTATGCTTGGCAGTATTAAATAAATGGGGAAAAGATGAACCCTTCATTTAATCCAAGTGGTGCCATAGTTTGCAGTTGGAATATCCAACGACTTTCCTGTTGTAGAAGTCGTTGGTCCCAGTTGCCACCTCTTTGATCTCTGGGAATGTGTTCGATACCACAAAAGTGCATTACTTTAGTGTCGCCCTTATGTTGTTCGATGACGTGCCTGGCGACTGTGGTATCTGTGGCATTCCGAACACTGCCAATATGTTCTAAAATCCTCGTCTTTAGAGGTCTGTGGGTTTTACCCACATACATAATGCCGCACTTACAGGTCATGAGATAAATAGTTCCGCACGTAAGGCAATTAATAAAGTCTTTTATTACATACTTTACATCCTTCTCTGAATTCATGAATTGTTTAGTAACTGTCATGAAAGGACAAGCCTTACATTTGGCACATGGAAAAGAACCACAGGGTTTGGTACCTAGCCAGGTCTTTGTCTGATTTTTTTCCAGATGGCTACGAACTAACCTATCTTTGATATTTTTGTTGCGTCTGTATCCTATTGTAGGTCTATCTCTGAGAACTTTACATAAATCAGAATCACCAAGCAGTATATGCCAGTGTTTGTAGAGGATGTTTTTGATGGTTAGTGATTGACTATTGTATGTTGATATAAATCTAATCACTTCCTCTTGAGGTGGAGTAGTTTTTGGTACCAAGAGTTCATCTCTTCGTGCTGTTAAGGCCCTGTAATACGCTTTTTTAATAAGTTTGTTACTGTAACCTCTGTTGGAATCTACTGGACATATCTCCTGCTTGTCTGTTGAATTCCTTCGTAGAGGAACAATTGCGTCGCAATCTCAAAAATTGTCCTATCGGGATATTGTCTGTCACATGTTTGGGATGATGACTATTGGCTTTTAATAGACTGTTGGTCGAGGTAGGCTTTCTGAAAATGCTCGTCTCAACAGTACCACTGTCAGTCTTTATTATGGTGATATCCAAAAATTCAATTTTGTTTTTATCACATTGACTAGTCAGTTTCAGATTAAAGTTGTTAATATTCAGACTATCAATAAAGGTATGCAGTAGTGTCTCTGAGCCCTTCCAAACCATGAAAATGTCATCTATGTATCTGACCCACAGCTCTATATGTTCGGTGTACAGTTCGTTCTCTTCTATGAAGACCACTGTTTCCTCCCACCAGCCTAGGTATAAATTAGCATAGGTGGGAGCACATGTGGTCCCCAAGCTGTACCCTGTATTTGGTGATACAGGGTATTGTGAAAAACGAAAAAGTTGTGGGTTTATATATGTATACAAATGTACAGTCCTACAACACTGCATTAGAATAATTTAAGTGGATGATAGCTTCAACACTGCTATATAATTTATATGTAACTTATAAGATCATTTAGTTTAGGTTAACATGATTATGATGGTTTTTTCTGTCTATTAGTGCCAGTCCATATCTCACTCCATCAGCAGAAGTTTTGCTATTAAACAACATTCATACAAACAATACTTACCTTGATATCTGACTGACATTATAAATAAATAATTAAATGACCGGACTAAAATGAATAGAAACAAGACAGATCTGATTTTTATTCCTTTTTATTCCTTCATTTTTATCATGTATAAACACCATAAACAACAACCACATGTGAAGACAAACCATATCCAGCATTTCACTGACTCTATCCTATATGTATATATCCTCTGCCCTATGTATAGCCGCATGAACACACTTCAATCTGACATGGCAAGAGAACGTGTACACCTTTAAGTTCGGTCCACCTCCAGTTGTGACACGAACCTATTGATACAGATTCCATGTAGCACTAAGCTGGATTCGAATCATTTTAATTTGTCTGCGGGTATAAAAACTGCACCGGGGACATCTTCTCCTTATCCCTCCTCCCCCTGACAAAGCGTGCTAGACACGTGAAACGTGCGTAGGGACGTAGGACGTCACGCCTGTGACGTCATCGAGTGGCGACATCCCACCACAGCGGGAACTACGAGCAGGCTTGTATTGTACACACATGCAGCTACGAGTTTAACTTACCCATACCCAAGAACGAGCAGCCTACACTGATATACCTTTGTTAGATCTGTTACATTGTAGCACCTAATATAGTATTGGATACACTTTGTGGTACATTTGACTGCTGCGCTTTTTCCATCTGCAACAAAAGGCAATCCCTGCCTGATTTGCGTTAGACTGACACAGTTGTGTCACACGTGTTTATACTATTTAAGTGGTTAATGTGATTCAAGTGTGTATGTATGTTTTTTTCCCACTACAGTCTCAAGAGACATATAGAGACCAATACCACCAATATATACACCCCGCATTTACCTGATTTTACAATCACACTGTTTACCACTTCCTAACCACAACTTTACAAGCTGCTAGGTGACATTTTTACCTAAACAAACGATAACAGCTGTGATTTTGGGATGTCTAGATGTGACAGGTTATTGATCTGTCAATAGTACTTACCTTACCATACCTGTACACATCAGCCACAGAATTATAGGGATTTTTAATAATGTATCTGTGTTTTTAACTCTCTATGTAGATTTAATAAAAAAAAAAATTTTTTTTTGATACCCTCTGTGTTTCGGGAGTACCTGACAGACCAGCAGTACAATACTGCGGGACCACTGTGTCCATTACAATAGGTGTGACATCCGAGTGCTAAGTAAAAAGGGTTTTCTTTCTGATCAAATCTCTTGATCAACACTGATATTACTCTGCCTATTCCCTTATAGCACCTGTCAACTACGATAATTATATACAAATGGTGACTGCGGTCTCACTCACTTATTCAATTATATATAAGCTTTAATATTGTTGGTAGTGGAGACTCACGGTTAATAAGAGGGCCCAGCGGTCTCTCCGAAGACTCAGTTATTTTGTCCGATTGTCTTCACCACGATCTGGCAGCGACTCCTCCGTTGTGATGGGAACCCGGCGCTGTCTGTATCCAACTGTTGTCCCAGCAACCCGGCGTGCTACCGATGACGTCACGAAAGTCTGTAGTGCTCCTCCCGCAGGAGAAACGATCAGTGCACCGCCAAGGAACCATGCAAAGGCTGATAAATGTGACTTGAAAAATCTTTATTGCAGCATGAAAGTGGAGCTCTGGTGGATCCTCTAACGCGTTTCACGCCGAAGCGCTTTGTCAATGAGTGATCCGCCAGTGAACAAATGAGTCCTGATATAGTGGGTCAACCCACAGCACCTGTAGAGCATAATGATGTCTCCCGATATGTAGACAGGTTTCTTCAGCCATTGGTACATTCCTTACCATCATATATTCGGGACACGACGGCACTCTTGATTGCGTTAAAGGAGGTGATCTGGAGTGATACTTATAGATGGGTCACCATGGATGTCACGTCTCTTTACACGATTATTGAACACCAATACGGTTTACAAGCTATATATCACTATTTACAACTATCACCGTTATCTACAGCACAAATCACTTACTTACTCACAATTATTTTTTATTTGACTCGCAATTCTTTCTTCAAAAACAAGGCACGGCAATGGTGAGATCTTTCGCCCCCTCTTACGCCAATCTTTTTATGGGTCTTTGGGAATCTGTTCACATCTATGGGAGCACTAATAATTTTTGTCAAAATATCATTTTTTACAAACGTTATATTGACGACCTCATTTTCATTTGGGATAGTGATTTGGATAGTTTACACACTTTTTTTCATTCTTTAAATAATAATAAAGTTAATCTTACATTCACGTTAGAGACAGATCCAAATTCAATTAATTATCTTGACGTGACACTCCATGTTGACCCAGATAAGAAAATTCAAACAGATATCTACAAAAAACCTCACTCCAGAAACTCCTTCTTGCATGCCAAGAGTTGCCATCCCAGATCCCTCATTCGCGGGATCCCAAAGGGACAATATTTGCGATATAGGAGACTATGTTCTAATAATGATTCCTTTTTTGAACACTCCAAAGAATTGGGTTCCAGATTTTCAGCTACGGGTTATCCTCATGATGACATCCAAGAAGCATTTCTTAATGCTCGATCTATGGATAGGACAGATCTAGTCAAATATAAAAAACAAAAAACAAATGTTTTCAAGGATAGTCCCCTGTTTATTACTAGATTTAATAAACAGGCCTTTCAGATTCGCAAAATTGTATCCAAACATTGGGACATATTGAAATTGGACCCTGATCTAAATCAGGTTACGAAACATGGCCCAAGATTTGCTTTTAAAAAAGCAGATACTTTAGCATCCTCATTGTCTAGGAGTCTTTTTCAATCAAAATATCAAAAACCTCCCTTTTGTATACCTAAGGGGTTTTATAAATGTGGTTTTTGTAGGTGGTGTCGATTTGCTAAATCGATTAAGAATATACACACCATTTATCCTAAGAATAGATATAAAATCAGATCTTTCATCAATTGTAACACCAGCTTCGTTGTATATGTCATTACCTGTGGTTGTAACAGAAAATATGTCGGCAGAACAATCAGATCTTTAAATATCAGAATTGCTAAACATGTTAGACTCATCATCAAAAAGGATATTGTACATCCAGTTTCTAGACACTTCACAGGATGTCCACAAGGGGGTATTGACAACTTTCGATTCTTTGGTTTAGAGCACATACCCGTTAATATCAGAGGTGGTGACAGACTCAATTTTCTAAATAAACAAGAGATGTACTGGATTTTTACATTGGATACTCTCTGTCCGAAAGATAGAATGGGAACTTAAACATTTTTTATATGATTGAGATGTTATACTGTTTGTTCATCAATACATTGTTTATTATTACATTGGATTTTTCTCCATACCTCCACCACCTCCCCCCTCTTCCCATCCCTTTCTTTTCCCTTCCCTCCCTTTCCTGCCCCTCTTTCCCCCCCCCTTTCCTCCCCCATCTCCCCCCCCCTTTCCGTCATTCAGTGCAACTGTTGATTGTCATTATGCTCTACAGGTGCTGTGGGTTGACCCACTATATCAGGACTCATTTGTTCACTGGTGTATCACTCTTTGACAAAGCGCTTCGGCGTGAAACGCGTTAGAGGATCTGCCAGAGCTCCACTTTCATGCTGCAATAAACATTTTTCAAGTCACACTTCTCAGCCTTTGCATGGTTCCTTGGCGGTGCACTGATCTTTTCTCCTGCGGGAGGAGCACTACAGACAGGCGAATAGCACAATAAGATCATTCATGTAGGAGGCGTCCTTCACAGTGAAAAGGCAACACACCGCATTGTAACGCCCCGTGTGTGATGATGCTTTACCATGGAGATGTGTCTTAACTTGTCCTGATAGTAGACTTTCATCAAAAGCCAGGTATCAGTAGGAAGCATTTCTCAAAGGATACAGTGGACCTTCAAAGCCTCCCGGAGCATCTAACATCTTGATCCATCGTCAAGGTCACCCAGTTGCAGTTTTTTTTTTTTTTTTAGAAAAATTGGATAGGAAAGTGGTATTTGGCTGGGGCACATAATGACTAAGGACTAACTTGTCCTGCATATTAGGGGACCTGTGAATGGTCAGATTCTGATTTGAGAACTGCAGTGGGCAACATGGTCAGTTTGACCAGTAGCAGGTCACCTAATTTGCAGGACAAGTTAGTCCATAGTCATAATGTGCCCCAGCCTAATACCACTTTCCTGTGTGTGTGTATGTGTATGTGTGTGTGTGTGTATATATATATATATATATATATATATATATATATATATATATATATATATATATATATATATATATATATATATATTTACACACACGAAAAAGAAAAAAGTATCCCACACTTAGCATTCTGGTATTCAAAAGATTGTTATAAATGTATTATACAACATCACACAACAGATAAAAAATAGTTAAAACAGTCTCTCGATTTCCTCACAAAAATCAAAACCTTGCTAAGCACCCTAAAGGCATGGTAAACTGGGTAACAGTAACTTGGCTAATGCACATTAAACACCTGTGAGTGAGGCATGCAATCAGCCTCAGACCACCACGACCTGCCGGTCACAAATAATCACTTGGTGGAATAAAACACCCTTCATCTGAACAGTAACACACAGAGATAGAACCTAGACATATATAGCAAAGTATAGTATAAACACACAAAAAGTAATTGTTAGGGTCCACCTTAGCAGACAATAGAGGAATGAGTCCAGCCGTTATTGGAGATAATTCTCAGTCTCTTGGGGGCCAATTAAAAAATCAGCGTTAAGTGGTTTAAAAGGCAATAAATGCCTTTATAGCATGATACTGCCTGCTTTGCCATTCACAAAGCAGTGATAACAGTGCAGTATCACACTATAATGGCTTTTTATCGCCCATAAAAACAGTCAACGAAAAAAAAGTCGGGTTTTTTTTGCCAGTAACTGCTATTCACAAAGCAGTGATAACTTTATCGTACTGTAAAAGATTGCCAGATTTTTTCACCAGCTAAAGGCTGGCGCAAAAGAGTTTGAGACATGCATAAAAGCATAAAAAAGACAATTTCTGTACTGTATTGACACCAGAGGCTGGTGGGGGCTTACGGATGGTCCCCGCGGGTGTCCGGGTGTCCTTATGTCTCCCGGTTGATGTTGTGAATGTGTCCCCACCGGTGTCCCCGGGTGGTGATGTAAATATGTGTGTCCCCTGGGGTCCCTGGGTGATGTTGTAAATATGTGTGTCCCCAGGTGATGTTGTAAATATGTGTGCCCCCCGGGTGATGTGAATATATTTAGGCACCCGGGGTCCCAGGGTCATGTGAATGTGTGTGTCCCGGGATCCGCGGGTGATGTCAATTATGTGTCTCCCCCGGGTGATGTTGTGAATATATGTGTGTCCCCTGGGGTCCCTGGGTGATGTTGTGAATATGTGTGTCCCCCGGGGTCCCCGGTGATGATGTGAATGTTATACAAAGTGATTCAAAGTGCTAAATAATGTGTGTAAGTGATAATAAACCAGTGTTGTGAATATTATATACAGTATGTACAGCTGCCTGAGTGAAGTTGAGATCTCATGACTCCACAAAAGTGACTAGCAAGAAAAGGGGCAGACACTTGGGTGCATGTAATTGAAGAGAAGTTAGTGGTGTACCAAGTTTCCTCAAAAGAGCAATAACAATATTATAGTTGAACATAAAAAACTATACATTTTATTAAAAACTAAAATAACTTAAAATAAACACAAAAAGAATTCCTACTTAAGGGATATATAAAATAACTGTGACATATATTATCCGCACGCCTGCTTCAAAAGCATTCAAATACAACCCAAAACAGCTTCCCTATAATAGGGAAAAAAACCTCTTCCAATAAATGCAACTAGTTGCTAGCACAGACTGATTGACTAATTCACAGAATGTCACCCTAGTTAGAATGTCCTCCAAAATAAAACGTAGTGGAGAGTAAATACTTGTGTTTTAATGTCCAAAAGCAGTTGGGATCCTTCATTTGCAAATACGTATTAACCTTTTGTGGTTAGTTACAGTCACACATCCAGTGCCTTGAAATGAATATGTCCAGTGCTTTAAGATAATTACCAGTGTCGGAATAGCTGCAGCAATGAGGTTGTGGTAAATAGGTATATATAGGAAGATAGGTAATAGTATGTTGCTAGCAGTGACAATTGCTGCTTGGGGATAGTGGTGTGAGTGTTACCGCTGTCGGTACCGATTAATACACAGATTTCACTTTGCAGTCTTGCAACAGAGTATGCAATAACCCCCTCTGTTGGAACAAGTCAGAGTTTTCAGGGGAGTTTGCTTATAGTGACTGGATTTCTGTCCCAATATGCTATTGTTGTGTCTGGTTACCTTGTCTTTTTTGGCATTGATGTTTCAATATACTCACACCTTGTTGATATCCCGCAGCTACCACTCAATACTCACTCCGTCTCCCGTTTACCTACTCCTCGCGGTCTGCAGCCTGATATGCCTCCGACAACGCTTGCGAGTTCCTTTACTGGAGAGTTAAGTAACTTATTGCTGGTGTATGTACTGGCCTGATGCAGCACAGGTTCTTCAGTTTTACGTTTCTCACAGACCCACGGGGGCCTCCCAGTCTGTGCTGCTTACAGTGCTGATTCACCTAACGTCTCCTCTCAGGTGATCAGTTTTGGCGCCAAACAAAGAAAAGGGTTGATTGATTGAGTGCGAAGCAGGTGTTTGTGGGTTGGTTAGTCACAGGGCGGTTTACCTCAGTGAATGTTATACAAACTGCACTTATATCAAAATGACATGTAGATGTTAATGTTTTATTATTTATTGCTAATATATTTAATGTATATATATTTATTTATATGAAGCATTTTGTATGTTACATACGAAATATATAATCCATGTGAAGCAGCTTTCAATTGTCATCAATTATTAATCACACAAGAACAGGGAATTTGTGGCAAATACACAGTCATTGCTTCCACATTGCAGTAGTAATGCTATAGCCATCAGAGGTAAGATTGTATATGTTTATAATGTTCAACGGATGTCATGATTACAGTATGTCTAAGCTAATGATTCCTGAATCTTGGATTGTAATGGCATGTGTGGTACATTCTTAACTTTGTGTTTCATGTACTAAGACATGGCAATAGGCAAGGTTTCTCAAATAAGTTACATATGATATTAATATTCATGTGTTTTTGCTCTCTTATAGGTGATTCAGGATATGGAAGCCAGCCCTGGCTTCTGACCCCACTGGTAAATACTCAAACCCCTGCAGAGGAACGTTATAATGCGGCACACATATCCACCCGCTCGGTTATTGAGAGGACGTTTGGACTGTTGAAATGTTGGTTTAGATGTCTTGATAGATCTGGTGGTACCCTACAGTACTCACCTCAGAAGGTTGTGCATTCTGCACAACAGTGCATTATGTCACAATCTTCAAGGCAGCATACGGGAGGATCTAGAGGAGGATCCTCTTGTGCCCCCTGCAGGGGTTAAGGAGCAGACACCTAGTGGGGTGGAGACCCACCGGAATTTAATCGAAAATTATTTCTCAAATAAGAATGTGATTTAGATATAAAAAAAATCTATAGTCATCTCATGATGTGTGTCCCATTTCATTGTGTTTATCTAATCATAGGACCCTGCTCTGTACCAAATCAGTGGGATTTTTTTTCTGAATTATCAATAGATCTGTCAATAGTATGTGATTGTTTAACACATTGGTCCTTCCCAAAAGCATGTTCTTCCCCTCATCCCCCCGCCGTACAATGTGTGCATCATACAATGCTGAATGTTCTGCATGAAGCTAAGAAATTTTGCTGTTCTTGTGATTAATATGCAGATAATTTGTTATATTGATACCAACTACTGTACATTAAAACATATATAATGTTATAACCTTTACACTTAATTGTAACCATTATATTCTTCATTACAATTAGTTATGAGGACTTGTGATACTAAATAGTGATATATTTTTTTATTGTTCACATACCTTAATTGTATAATTGACACTTAATTTACAATGACAAAATACATTAATTTACGCTAGTACTCCTGCAAGAGTATGAGCTGCTGACATGGGGATAGCTTCTACTGTATCAGTAACCTGGTATGTTGCCCTAAGCACAGTTACATTTGTTGTGCGGCAACTTTAGACACTGTAATCTTGTCATATTTCATGTCATTGCTTAATACAATTACATAGTCATCTGGAAGTTTGATGAATACATAAAAAGTTCTAATATATAACATACAATAATTTTCTAGTGTCTTTGTACACACAACGTACTAAAACATTATTCTGAGTATTTATATGACTAATGTAAAGGATCAGGATCATGGGCATCTGAAAATTGCACACTGATACAATCAATATGTCATTTGGACAAATGTTATTGTCATGTTCACAACAGTATTTTTTAAAATGTCTCATTAAAAAGGAGGATAATAATTTATTTAATATATAAAATATGTCGATAGTTGTTAAAAATATATAACAATTGTTTAGACATATAACCTCATCAAATTATCATGTACAGTATACGGTGTCTCATAGCACTAGTCCCAACGTAATGTAGCTAAGTGTCTACAGTATGTGTACAGAATGTGTAAAGAGTATGTAAAAAGTGTAACTTTTTCTGTGTTTGGATACATCCGTTCACATGATCGTCTGTCTGTGGAATGGAGATGTTGACATCTGTAAAATAAGTAGATATGTCATGTTACCTATAAATGTACACATTTATAAAAACATTTAAGCTGCATACAGACATCATACGTGTTTTTGTATTGTAAGAGTTGTGTAGTACACGATAAGAACATTTGCATTTGTTTGTGGGCTAAAATGATTTTCACATTTATTTTTACCACTTTTTTTATAACGGATGATTTATTATGCATGAATGTTTTCTCTAACAACCATATATGAAGTACCATCGTGTGAAATTTATCAAACTGCTTGTACTACAGCCATTTGTTGTGCCAGACCTCCTATCACTGCAACAATGTTATATACCCACTGCCAAATCACATGATATTGCTGTTGTGACGGTGAAGGTGTTAACCAGGATTATAATAAAGATCAAGCCCACCTTGTTAACTCAGACCCATGTGTTAGGGTCTTGGAGTGTCAGCTCTGGGACCCAGATGTCAAAAATGTATTACTGCAACTGTATACAGTACTGATTTTGCGACATTAAAGAATTATGTGATTTTTGCCTTTACTGGGATCGGGAGATTTCTAGGCTGTAAGTTTCAAGGTGGGTTTGGCAGAGAAAGTATTTGCAGAATGTGTCTATGTAGTGGGGTTCCGGAGTTAGGGGATACCCCAAAAGTTGTATCCGAAGATACTCGCATTACTCACCCAACCTCGGACCTTGGAAACGGTCTTAGGACTCACTGCCAGAGTCCTTGCTGCAGCATCTTCCAGACAAGGTAAATGGGTATGAAGGGGTTAGAAGATATCTGCAGGTATATACAGAGTCCTTAGTATAGCAGGGGCTCCCTAGTATAGCAGAGATACCCACATACATGCCCAGACATACTGAACCTAGTTTAGTGGTTATGGAGCTGCACCAGCTAGGTTATAAAGCTGATCAGGTTTTTAAAGTGTCTAAAAGTTTTTTTCTCATGTGTGCCAGAAATGAGGCTAATAATTTGTAGGGAATATACACTCACTCCATTCATGACACCAGAATAGGAACTCATAACTTTTAGCACACAGAAGACAGGACAAAATATATTTTATTAAATGGGTATAGTATAATGTGTATATATATTGATACAGAAAAAAGAGAAAAACAGCGCAAAAAACCTCATGGTGTAGCATTTAAAGAATATTTATAAGATAAAAAAGGTGATTATTGCACGTACATCAAGAACAAGCATATATCAACAGGACATGTTTTGGACATGTTACCACTCTTGAAAACTGCTCCGTGTGGGCTCACTGTCTCTCTGGATGGTCCTCTTATCCTCAGTAGCCGTCCCAACGAGGGGTGCACACCTTGTTAGGGATTCGCCCCACAGTGTGAGTCAGCTCAAAAGCGTTAGTCTCTGATCTCCAGCGGGTCACTCGGCGGGAAGTTCAAACCTCTGTGAGGGATCTCCCATCAGCTGTGATCGTGGCAAACGCTGTGCTCACACAGGCCGTTCCGGGTTGAGCCGCAGTCTTCCTGACGTCATCAGACGGCGCCCTTGTATCACTCCCGCCTGCTCGCGGATGGTGAAGGCGGTAAATGTCCAATAACATGTGAAGGGGATATGCTATATAAAAACCGCAATGGGTATTGATAAAAATAAAGATGGAACGCGCCCTCTCCAACGCGTTTCGTAATCGATACATTCCCTGAAGAAGTATCGATTACGAAACGCGTTGGAGAGGGCGCGTTCCATCTTTATTTTTATCAATACCCATTGCGGTTTTTATATAGCATATCCCCTTCACATGTTATTGGACATTTACTGCCTTCACCATCCGCGAGCAGGCGGGAGTGATACAAGGGCGCCGTCTGATGACGTCAGGAAGACTGCAGCTCAACCCGGAACGGCCTGTGTGAGCACAGCGTTTGCCACGATCACAGCTGATGGGAGATCCCTCACAGAGGTTTGAACTTCCCGCCGAGTGACCCGCTGGAGATCAGAGACTAACGCTTTTGAGCTGACTCACACTGTGGGGCGAATCCCTAACAAGGTGTGCACCCCTCGTTGGGACGGCTACTGAGGATAAGAGGACCATCCAGAGAGACAGTGAGCCCACACGGAGCAGTTTTCAAGAGTGGTAACATGTCCAAAACATGTCCTGTTGATATATGCTTGTTCTTGATGTACGTGCAATAATCACCTTTTTTATCTTATAAATATTCTTTAAATACTACACCATGAGGTTTTTTTGCTCTGTTTTTCTCTTTTTTCTGTATTAGTTGGACAGCTGAGCCATCCCCTAGAAACTGCAGCATAAAACCTCCCTATAAAGGTTGTATATCACTTTGTTCACAATATCACTTAACCTCTATATACCACTAATGAGCGCATTATCTGTTTTATTCACCATATATATTGATAACCTGTAAATGAACTGTGGGATTTCAAAGTCATGGCTACCAGGCTCGGTGCCTTTGTGTCTGCGAGGAAGCCAGGACTTGAATGCCTCGGAGATTCCAGAGGTGTGAACCCTTTTATTAGCAAAGAGGGCTAACTGGAGCACCGATATCCCTAGTTCTAAGGGTCCCTGTGGCCTAGCCCCAGACTTAGTGCCATTGAGCCGGTGGGAGGGTTGGGGGGGGGTTAAATTGTGAATGAGCAAAGATGGCGGTTTGTGCACATGCTCTCTCACTGTTCTGAAGCTATAGGTGCCAGCTTTCACAAACCTGGCAAAGTGTGTCAGTGGTTGGAGGGCAAGCGGTGGGACGGCCTGTTCCGAAGTTTATAAGACAGCTCGTCGCCCTCCCAGAACTCTCTCTGCTGTTGTTCTTTCTTGGGTGTTACATGTGGTCCCAAGTGATTCCAGAAGTCCAATTTGCCATAAGGGCAAGAACGGGTCGGACTGGGCCCAGAGACGCCTTGCTGCAATTGGAAGGAGAAAGGCTGCAGGACCTTTATAACAGGAATGGTTTCTAAGTCCCCACTTCAGCACTGGACTGTTTTAAAGACTTTATTTCAACTAGGAAAGTCAGTTTGTCAACCCCAGACCACAATAAGTGTATCTTTGTCTGTCTATTGTAATTCAATGTGTGTTTGCCTGTTTCTATGGAATAAATTACAATTTATTTTACTTATTGGCTTTGCTCAATGATATGATCCCGGTATAAAGGTGTATTTTGCCTGTAATCCCATGACAGGCTTATTTACTGGTGGCAGCGTGTGGGATCATGGAGCCTATGTTTTAAAATCCTTTGGGGTTTTACAACATAGTGAGAAACTCGGATATTGCGAGCTCTCAAAACCAAAGGTAACTTACACACGTTTTACAAAGCAGAGAAATTATAGGTTCTCAGTGTCATTTAGTTTAGTACCGTCAGGCGAACATGGACAAGAAGTCAGACTGGTACCGAACCAGATATGTTGCCTGGTGTGAGAGCTGCAGGGTACAGATGGACATAGGAGCAAAGACTGTGCTCCAGGATAAATGGGAATCACAGAAAGCAAGCATGGCTTCACCAGAGGAGGGGATATCCTCAGTGGCAGCTGCAGTGAGCCCCAGTCTACCCAGGGTGCAGGAGGTTATTCCAGCTCTGAGGGAGACACAAGGACATGGGGAGGGAGCGGGCATCAATATGGCTATTGTTGAAGAATTGGTTCCAGGGAGTGAAGCATGGGTAGCCCCAATGGCTAACGGACTCTCCACAACTGGACTTGCCACACTCCATGTCTCTTGGGGAGAGGAGGTTGCTCAGGCCAGGGCAGCAAAAACCTCAGCTGCAATTGCAGAGCCCACTAGTCCAGCCAGATTGCAGGAGGTCAGTCCAGCTCTGGTGGTAGTGGAGAGACAAGGGGAGGGAGCAGGCACCAACACAACTACAACACACATCACTGCGAAATGCTCAAAGAACTAGATTGGTCATCACTCGAGGCTAGGCGCAAAGTTCACCTTTCCTGTCTTGCCTTCAAATACTTTATGGGCAATATACCCAGTTATCTGAACAAGCTCCTCAACCCTACCACATGCAGCACTTATCATCTGAGATCAGACTCCAAAAGACTGTTCATGGTCCCAAGGCTCAACAAAGTATCCGGCCGTTCCTCCTTCTCTTACCGTGCACCCGAAAACTGGAACAACCTACCAGAGACTCTCACATCTACCACCAGTTTAAGTTCTTTCAAATCTAAGGCTGTCTCACATTTTAATCTGGTCTGTAACTGTTTCATATGCCCATAACATATTTTCTTTAAATGTGCATGCAATGTCTTGTATATAATATATACCCTGTTCATTTATGTAACTGTATTTGTAACCATGTATTATTTGTCTTAACTCTGTGCCCAGGACATACTTGAAAACAAGAGGTAACTCTCAATGTATTACTTCCTGGCAAAATATTTTATAAATAAATAACATGGATATTGTTGGGGGGCCAGTTATAGGGACAGCAGCCACGGTAGCCCCAGAGGCTAGTGTGTCAGGAATTGGCGTTCTCCTCGCTCCCCACACAGAGCACTCCCTCCCCGCAGGGAGCCCCTGGACACACAAAACAATCCTGCCTTACCGGCCTCCACGGCTCCTCGCCCCTGCCGCCGTCGCGGGATCACTCCCCTCGGCGATTCCTCTGCTCAGCGCCTGGCGCACCCACGTCCTCCTGCACGCACACCTGCACCATCCACTGGCTCGGTTCACACGCGTACACAAGTTACAGAGCACGCTCAGTCTGCACACTCTTATTCCCGTCCCCCGGACCTCAGGCTCCGCCCCCGCACACTGCACGGGCTTACTCAGGTTACTAACAAGACTCACCTGGCCTGTTATGCCTGCAATAATCTGCAGTGTCTCCCTGTAGCTCTTCCTGTCCCGCCTCCGTTCCTAATTGGACCTTCCTGCTTTATCTAGCTCCTCTCTGCTCTCAGTCTTTGCTCAACATAGTCTCTGTATGGAAATACTTCTGGATTCTCTCAGTGTTTTCACAGGTTCTGACGCAGCTCGTACGACTACCCCCTCTGGCTCTCGATCTTGGCACTCCATGGACAACGCTCACTCTGGTAACCCCTTGAACACGGCTTGGACTACGACCTATCTCCACTCTCCACTCCCTGACTTTAGCAAGGCATCATTCATTCTATCTCTACAACCGGTACCGGCAAGTATTGTCTACCTTACTACACCTGGCCTGGCAACGCTTCATACCACACTCCGGACACGCTCCCTTTGCTGCGGGTGCGTGTATTACCACTTTCCCCTTCCGCTCAGGGGATGGGTCTGGTCTGCGGGCAGCACCGGCGTAACATAGTGGTTGCTCTATGTAAATCAGGTGGTGGGAAAGAGGGGGAGGGGGAAGGGGAAGGGTGGCTCCCGCATCAGCGCAATCATGCATAGAGTAATGTAAAGTGAAGTACAACCAAAATCAGGTGCAAAAGAGGATAAAGACTGTAGTAACAACAAAAACACATAGAAGTTCCTCCTTGAATGCACTCAGAAAGGTAAATGAGGATGATATGGTAAATATAGTTAAAAACCTTTTAATCACATAAGTAGTAAAACATGTTTGTATAGAGGGGGATGGTAAAAATTCCAAGGCCAATCCCTACTAACAGACCAAGAGAATCTTCCAAAATATACACATGGAAGATAGTGTAAATGACAGTACATCACCTAGATGTGGATACATAGACTGCAGGAGTCACCATGTACAACCTCAGACTTGGAAACCTGTCCTGTCCACAGTGTTCCTATTTACAAAAAACCGTCAACCTCACGAATTGAGGCTGATGGTACAGAATCTGAGGGGGTGATAAAGGAGCAGTCAATGCGGTAATAAAGTATACCTACAGAATGTCAGTGACCCACATGAAGGTGTAATGTATATCAACTCCAGAACAGGATGAAATCAAAATAACATGAGGAAAAAGTAACATATAGTGAGAACAGAAAAAAACCACACACAAGAAAAAAAACCACTAGCTACGTGGCTTAGTGGTATAAAACTCTGCGAAAGGGCATGCACAAAGTGTGCTCTGCTAATGCCCAGAGGCACGGTTCTGTGACCGTATCCAGTTATAGCCTCATATACTAAATAGGACAGTCAGGCGCAGAGATGCATATATGGAGTCTCATAAATAGAACAGTGGTATAAAACTCTGCGAAAGGGCATGCACAAAGTGTGCTCTGCTAATGCCCAGAGGCACGGTTCTGTGACCGTATCCAGTTATAGCCTCATATACTCAATAGGACAGTCAGGCGCAGAGATGCATATATGGAGTCTCATAAATAGAACCCACTGACTCTAATGGCAGAAAATCCCCCTTAGGTCACAATAAAGCATGTAGTACATGGAGTGTAATCTGTACTTTTAGAAACACAGTTGTAATGTCGCCATGTATATACACCCCCAAGTCAAGTATACAGCGGGGGCCCTTAATAAGGTAATGGCTATATGGGTAATATCTTATCCCAAATTGACAGGACACTGTTGTCATACAAGCCCGTCTGGACGCACAGCTGAGTAGTGTACAGCAATAGTATACAGCAACAGGGTGCAGTCACCTTTAACTGTTGCGTCTAATTGGAAAATTGTATACCTTTTTCAAAGGTATTTTGAAAAGCGCGCTCATGCGCGAAACGTGCGTCAGGTGACCGGAACGTCATGACGTCATCATACTGAGTGGATGCCTTCCACAAGCGCTATGGGATCTCCGAACAGCTGCATATACAGCCGCTGACTCTCTACTCCGGTATCCTCCATGCAGGCACCCTGCCCCCACACTCTCCCTTACTACGGGATTGAGTTAAGCAGCATCGGACCTACACAGCATGTGCTGAGCTAAGTATACAATTTTCCAATTAGACGCAACAGTTAAAGGTGACTGCACCCTGTTGCTGTATACTATTGCTGTACATTACTCAGCTGTGCGTCCAGACGGGCTTGTATGACAACAGTGTCCTGTCAATTTGGGATAAGATATTACCCATATAGCCATTACCTTATTAAGGGCCCCCGCTGTATACTTGACTTGGGGGTGTATATACATGGCGACATTACAACTGTGTTTCTAAAAGTACAGATTACACTCCATGTACTACATGCTTTATTGTGACCTAAGGGGGATTTTCTGCCATTAGAGTCAGTGGGTTCTATTTATGAGACTCCATATATGCATCTCTGCGCCTGACTGTCCTATTGAGTATATGAGGCTATAACTGGATACGGTCACAGAACCGTGCCTCTGGGCATTAGCAGAGCACACTTTGTGCATGCCCTTTCGCAGAGTTTTATACCACTGTTCTATTTATGAGACTCCATATATGCATCTCTGCGCCTGACTGTCCTATTTAGTATATGAGGCTATAACTGGATACGGTCACAGAACCGTGCCTCTGGGCATTAGCAGAGCACACTTTGTGCATGCCCTTTCGCAGAGTTTTATACCACTAAGCCACGTAGCTAGTGGTTTTTTTTCTTGTGTGTGGTTTTTTTCTGTTCTCACTATATGTTACTTTTTCCTCATGTTATTTTGATTTCATCCTGTTCTGGAGTTGATATACATTACACCTTCATGTGGGTCACTGACATTCTGTAGGTATACTTTATTACCGCATTGACTGCTCCTTTATCACCCCCTCAGATTCTGTACCATCAGCCTCAATTCGTGAGGTTGACGGTTTTTTGTAAATAGGAACACTGTGGACAGGACAGGTTTCCAAGTCTGAGGTTGTACATGGTGACTCCTGCAGTCTATGTATCCACATCTAGGTGATGTACTGTCATTTACACTATCTTCCATGTGTATATTTTGGAAGATTCTCTTGGTCTGTTAGTAGGGATTGGCCTTGGAATTTTTACCATCCCCCTCTATACAAACATGTTTTACTACTTATGTGATTAAAAGGTTTTTAACTATATTTACCATATCATCCTCATTTACCTTTCTGAGTGCATTCAAGGAGGAACTTCTATGTGTTTTTGTGGTTGCTCTATGCCCAGAATTGCCGCACTTCTCGCCCTTTGGAAACGGAGGGCTGCCCAGAGCACACCTCAATGGATTGGAAAGTCCGCAGCAATTGGAAGTGCACCCAAGTTTGCAGAGGTTATCCAGGAGTGGAGTTGCTCTCAGTCCCATAAGATTGGTCAGTTAAATCCAATCTGTCATGACCATGCAAGGTCCAGTGTACCCGATGAGGGGCAACATTCTCCAGCTTTGAGGCCAGTTACCAGAGGAGCCAAGTACAGCCATTGAACCAGCCAAGAGAGGCACTTCAACTGAGAGATCTGCACTTGTCCCCAGTGGACCAGCAGCAGAGAAGAGACAGTTTGCACCAGTCAAGGTGCTATCCAGCAATGTCCAGCAGCCACAGTTGTGCCAAGTGACCATTGGAGCTTGCCAAGCAGCTGGCTTGCTTGACTGCAGTGTCACTGTTACTTTGGTCCAACCTGTAATAGTGAGACCAGAGGATCTGCTCCCCGGACCGGGGCTGCAGATGCTTATGCCAGATGATGGATTGCGATCCATACAGGCTACCCGGGTCTTTTTTGATTAGGGTGCCGGACGGGGCATGAGGGAGATGGGGTATTGTCCGGGTTAGATGCTAAGGTCCTCCTTTGCAATAAGTGGAAAAACAAGAACTAGGGCGCTAGCTCGAACCAGGGGCACCAAAAGGCGGAGAAAAGGGAGTATACACACAATGGGTGATACTACCGTAATAGGTAACAGTGGTTTTCTCCAGAAATGAGTCCTATCTGCTCAAACCCCACTCGGATCTGTCCAAGATCCTTAGAACATGTGAAAAAAAGAGAGACAACAGGGGAGCAAAGGACAACAGCCAGAAGGGAATGGCAAGACTGAGTGGTAAACAGTCAAAACTATGACAATGCAAATCAGTATAAAAAACAGTATAGAAAATGAGGAGTGCACAGATCTGCACCCAATGGGGAGTTAGGGTGGTGTTGTAGAGCAATAATCAATAAGTGCATTACTTACACGGCCATGTGTAAACACAGAAGAATAGAAAGATATCTTTTGTAGCTTCCTTCACAGTCTGCACGGCTGTGTGTAGGGTCAATCAGTGGGACTTGTCTGGGTCAGATGACGTGATGTCAGCTGTACCTCTCTCCCACGTAGTTATGTAGAAATGTCCTTGTCAGCAAACGTAGAAGCCGTGTACACTCCTGCAGTGATGTATCACTGTCACCGCGTCCGGTAACAGGAGCTGCGTCAAGCTGGAACTGGAGTGACTTCAAGTGACTACGGAAGCCTCCACAGGACAAGAAAGGCTGGCAGTTTGGAGCTACGCATTTCACCGTTAACACGGCTTCATCAGGCTCTATAAAGCACCCACTGGGTGTGAAATGCGTCAGAGGATCCCCCCTCTCCCCCCCTTTTTTGTGCTTTGCTGTTATGCATTATTAAATTAATAAATATTTTGTATTGGATGCCAGCTTCCAGCCCTACATTTTTTCTGCAGTGATCAGTCTTTCAACGCAAATATTTTATCTACCCTGGACTGAAGCACGCAATGCAGAGACTCTTGAAGTGGCTACTATTGTGAGTTAACCCTTTACATTACCTTCTTTCCCCGGACAGCCAGCGTATCATTACACATTTCTCCACTTAACCTCATGGTGCAGTGAGAGTTTCTCTGTTGGGCTTTTATGGGGCTTTTTATTGTGAGCAGGACTGTTTTTGATCTATCAGACACGCATACATTGTGCAACAACGGTATTATTCTCTTATGGCTACATTGTCTCAGCGATACATCACATCTATGTTTTAATGCTTAGCAGCACCAGTGTAGTAGCAATCTCTTATTTCTCCTACCTCCATCTCCTCTTTTACATGTTCCTATTCCCCTTCATTTAGAGACTAAGGGTGGGTGTCAGGAATTAGGGACACTGTTTAGGGAAATGGTGAAGGCTGATCCCAGCTTGGAGAGCATATGGCTCCGGGCATCTGAGGCTTACTCAGGCAGTGGGTCAGGCCAGTTCTTATGTCACCGTGGGCTCTGGTATAGAGAGCCGGTATCTCAGGGTTCAGACAGGGTTTGGACTGGTAGGAGACAGTTAGTGGTACTGAGGGAGTATAGGCAACAGTTTTTACAAGTAGTCCAGGGGTCCTCCAAAGAGGGGTGTGTGAAGCAGCAATCCAGGGCAAGCAGGGAGAACAGCACACCAGCAGTAAAAATGAATACATTTATTGCAGAGTAAACAAGGGAGACATTCAAAAATAGGGCAACAAAAGCAACTCTGACGCGTTTCGGGACAAGCCCTGACAAAGGGCTTGTACCGATACGCGTCAGAGTTGCTTTTTTTTACCCTATTTTTGAATGTCTTCCTTGTTCACTCTACTGTACATGTATTCATTTTTACTGCTGGTGTGCTGTTCTGCCTGCTTGCCCTGGATTGCTGTGCTTCACACACCCCTCTTTGGAGGGCCCCTGGACTGCTCTGTATTACTATGCTGGATGCATGCTGCTGGAGCCTTCACTTCATCTTATTGTGCGTTATCCGTTTGGAACTTTTATCTGTGCCTGCTACCTCAGCACTGCCCATATACTTTAAGTACTTTAAGTAGTCTCTATGTCATGGTAGTGCTGCCCGCAGACCAGACCCGTCCCAAGACTGAGGTGGAAAGTATAATACCACACACCCGCAGCAGAGTGTGGTAGTAGTTGCCAGGCCAGGAGTCTTTAGTAAGGGTACCAAAGGTACTTGCCGTGTCCGGAGGTAGAAGAATCGTGGTGATTGCCGTAGCCGGGGGTCGAGGGTGCCAGATGTCCGGGAGGTAGAGGAGCGAGCCGAGATTGAAGGGCGGAGAGAGACTGCGTCGTGAGGAGTAATCCGGGGTCCAGAGCCAGAGGAGGAGTAGAAAGCCAAGCTGGGTCAAACCTGAAGAATACGAAGAACAAGAGCACACACGAATACTAGCCCAACTAGCAGAAGCTATGCAGAGCAATGATTCCCAGGGAGAACAGAGGTAATATATGTGGAGGGACCAATCAGGGAAGGAGGCAGAGCGGGGGGGTGCCGTGGAGCGCCTTGTGACTGGTGCAGGCTGTGATCCTTGCCTGTGATCAGCTGTGGCGTGTGAGAGCAGAAGCGGGGCTGCAACTGTACACGGGGGCGTGGCTAGAAGGCCGGAGGAGTGAATAAATTACTGCCGGAGGTGCGTCCTGTGTAAGATCCTCCTGCGTGCACCCGGACGCAAGAACCTGTGTCGGGCGAGATTGCCGAGTTCCACGCCGAGGACACGTCAGCGGGGAGCGAGGGGCGGCAGCAACGACCTCTGAGGCAGGTAAGGAGGTGTTGCATGAGCCCTGCTTCCTGACAGTACCCCCCCCTCTCGAGGATTGGACTCTGGACAATCCTTCCAAGGTTTTAATGGATACTTATTGTGGAAGTGTTTTAAGAGTCTAGGGGTGTGAATATGACATCGAGAAAGCAAGGTGTGTTCCTCCGGACTGTAGCCCTTCCACTGTATGAGAAACTGGACCTTCCTCCTGGAGAGACGTGAGTCCACTATAGACTGTATTTCATACTCCTCGTGTCCTTGAACAATCACAGGGTCGGGTCTACGAGTATAATCTGGAAAGAGAGTACTCTGTACAAAAGGCTTCAATAACGAGGTATGAAAAACGTTGGGTATCTTCATTGCTGGTGGAAGTTGTAGACGGAAGGAGACAGGGTTAATTTGTTCCAGTATGGAAAAAGGTCCCAGAAATGTAGGTGCCAATTTTGGGGTTGGGGTTTTTAGACGAATATTTTTGGCCGAAAGCCAGACCTTATCCCCTGGCTTGTATCTGGGAGAAGCTTGGCGATGTCGATCAGCCTGGAGTTTGAACCTTCCTGCAGCCTCCTGGAGAGATGACTGAACCTTGGTCCAAGAGTCCTGAAGTAAAGAGATCCGTTCGTCGGCAGCTGGCACTCCTGAGGGAGTATTGGAGATAGGAAGACGAGCAGGGTGGAATCCGTAATTTATAAAAAATGGGGATTCGCGGGTAGATTCGTTCTTCATGGAATTGATAGCAAACTCTGCCCAAGGCAGCAGTTCCGACCAGTTATCTTGGGTCACGGACACAAAACAACGCAGATATTGCGCTAACATCTGGTTGACTCTCTCCGTTTGTCCATTTGTTTGAGGATGATATCCTGAGGAAAAAGATAGTGAAATTCCGAGTCTTTTGGAGAAGGCTCGCCAGAACCTGGATACAAATTGGGAGCCCCTGTCCGAAACTATAGAAGTGGGAATTCCATGAATCCGAAAAACCTCCTTGGAAAAAATGTCCGTGAGGATGGGTGAGGTGGTAGGCCCTTGAGGGGAATAAAGTGTACCTGTTTAGAAAAGCGTTCAATTACTACTAAGATGGTGTTCATCCCTTTAGATCTGGGTAACTCAACAATAAAGTCCATAGAGATATGGGACCAGGGGCGTTCCGGAATGGGTAAAGGCAAAAGTAAGCCGGAGGGTTTATGTCGAAGGGGTTTGCTCTGATCGCAAGTAGGGCAGGCGCTGGTGAATTCCCGGATGGTACTTGCCATATTAGGCCACCAAAAGGTGCGTTGGATAAGATCCAGGGTTTTTCGGAAGCCGGGATGTCCTGCAGAGCGGGCAGAATGATCCCACTCTAAGATTTTGGGACGAAATTCATGAGCAGCATACAACCTCCCTTCTGGTACCTCTAAACCACCCGGCATGTTTCTTTGAGCCCTAAGGATCTTGTTCAGAATGTTGAATGAGGCCGCAGAAATTATAAGTCCCTTGGGCAGAATAGTCTCGGGAACTTCTTTGGGTCTCTCCACCGGGGAGAACTTTCTGGATAAAGCGTCCGCCTTTACGTTCTTGGTGCCCGGGATGTATGATAGGGTGTAGTTAAATCTGGAGAAGAAGAGTGACCAGCGAGCCTGGCGGGAGCCCAGGCGACGTACAGTCTCAATATAAAGAAGGTTCTTATGGTCAGTAAGAATAGAAATTGGCTATCTAGACCCCTCCAGAAGGTGTCTCCACTCCAGAAGAGCCATCTTAATAGCCAGCAGTTCTCTATTGCCCACATCGTAGTTCTTCTAAGCAGAGGAAAACATTTTTGAGAAAAAAACGCAGGGGTGCAACTGGTCTTGCACCGCAATCCGATGCATCAACCTCCAAGATAAAGGGCAGACTCGTGTCAGGATGTCAAAGAATAGGGGCGGAAACGAATTTACGTTTTAAAGTTTCGAAGGCTGAGGCTGTTTCAGGAGACCAAACTGAGGGGTCGACTCCTTTTTTCGTGAGAGCGGTGATGGATGCAATTATGGTAGAAAAATTCCGAATAAACCTTCGATAGTAATTCGAAAAGCCTAAAAAACGTTGAATAGCCTTGAGGAAATTGGGCTGTGGGCAGTTGAGAATGGCTTTGAGTTTCTCGGGGTCCATAGAGAAACCCTTGTCCGAGATGATGTATCAAGGAAAGGGCGTAGAGGACAGATGAAAGAGGCATTTTTCCATTTTGGCGTATAAGTGATTGGAACGGAGACGGGAAAGGACGAGCCTGGTGTGTCGAATGTGATCCTGGAGATTGCTGGAAAAGATGAGAATATCGTCTAGGTATACGATAACAAAAGAATTGAGTACGTCTCGAAAAATTTCATTTATGAAGTCCTGAAAGACCGCTGTGGAGTTACAGAGCCCGAAGGGCATCACCAAGTGTATTGAAGGCGGTCTTCCATTCGTCACCCTCCCGAATACGAATAAGGTTGTACGCCCCCCGGAGGTCCAATTTCGTGAAGATCTTAGCCCCCTGGAGTCTATCAAACAGTTCGGATATGAGACGGAGGGGGTACCGGTTCTTGACCGTGATCCGGTTGAGACCCCAATATTCGATGCACGGTCAGAGAGAGTTGTCCTTCTTTTTAACGAAAAAAAACCCAGCACCGGCGGGGGAGGATGAATGGCGTATGGAGCCCTTCTCGAGGTTTTCACGGATGTATTCGTCCATGGCCTTGGTCTCTGGAACGGAGAGAGGATAGGACTTGGATCTAGGAAGTGTGGCGCCAGGAATCAGGTCGATAGGACATTCGTAGGACCTGTGTGGGGGCAAAACTTCAGCTCTAGTCTTGCAAAAGACGTCCAGGAAATCGGAGTAGACCTCTGGTAGGTCGATCTTGGGAGTTGACGGAACCGTAATCCCATCGTGTTGCATGAGAGGAATGGTGCTAGAGATGAGTAACTCCTTCGGTTTTGGTGCCCATTGTATAGGAGTGCGCGCCCTCCAGTCAATACGGGGATTGTGCTGCTGGAGCCAGGGTAGGCCAAGGATTACCTGGGTCCCGGGGGAATGAATCACATCCAACGTAAGGGTTTCAGTGTGGCCATCGGTGGAAGATAAGGTGAGAGGAATCGTCTCGAGGGAAATGAAGGCAGGGTTCAAGGGTCGACCGTCGATCACTTCTAGTCCGATGGGTACTCTCTTCCTAATGAGTGGAATATTATTAAGCTTCGTGAATTCCTAATTGTAGGAGGACATGTGCAGAGGTACATAATGGAGACTGTTTTAAGGTGAAATTAAAACAAGGCTTTATTGTGCCTGTCGCTTTAAACACAGCAAAAATCAGAGAAATAGTGAGCCCAATAAAACTTGCTCCACTTTGGCATATATGTATCCTTCTATTCCAGCCCCTTTTAACTGGGTGGCTACCCAGGCTATTCATCAGCCCAAGTCATATAGATATATATATAGACAACAGTCAATGGACAATAAAGTCTTATCTGTTTCCAGGGTTGCTGCCTTTTCTCCGGATTATCAGCATCCAGGTTTAGAAGTCTTATTTGTCAGCTCCAGAGATCTGTGTTCTCTTGGTCAGTCTCTCCTGGGAGACTAAAGAACCTCGGCTCTGTTTCCTTGTTCAGCTCACTCGTGAGCTAAGGAGTCTCTCTTCCTGTCTCAAAAGACAGGCATATCTAAGCAGTCTAATCAGGCAGGTGGTGTTTGTTAATTGACTACCAGCAGTTAACCACCACACTGCTGGATTAGAGGCACATTACCGGAACAGGGATAACTCCCCTGTTACACTGATCCACAAAGTTCTCACCTGCTCCAGAATCAACAAAGGCGGCCGCAGAGGCGCGAAATGAAGGGCCCAAAAGAGTGACTGGAATGAAAAGCTTATTGGGGAACTCGTCACTGGAAAGGGGGCAAGGAGAAATGGCACCCAGGGAGAGCCCCTTTATACTCACTGGGTGGAGTCGTTTCCCGGACGCAGGGGACAATTCCGAATCAGGTGTTCAGGGGATCTGCAATAGAAGCACAGCCCGGTCCCTTCGGAGTTGTTGTATTGGTGGGCGGGTCTGTTGAGTCCCCAGTTGCATGGGCTCCGGAGGTTCCAGGGCTGGGAACCGGGATGACTGATATCTTGAAACCGGAAAAAACCTACGAAAGGGGGCAACCAAAGGCACAAAACGAGGACGTTGGCGTTCGGAGCGTCGTTCCTGGAGGCGCTGATCCATTCGAATAGCCTGAGCAATCAATTCCTTCAACGCTCCTGGCCTGGGATGAGCGGCGAGTTTGTCCTTTACTGTATCCGATAACCCCTGCCAGAAGATGGCAATGAGTGCCTCCTAGTTCCAACGGGTCTCAGCTACTAGGGTCCGGAATTCCAGAGCATATCTGGCCACGGAACGGTGCTCCTGTGACAAAAGAAGAAGGGAAGAAGAGGCCGTTTCCTGACGTACGGGAGTGTCAAACACCTGCTGAAACTCCTGACGAAAGAGAGCATAGTCTTGGGTTATCTCTGGCCGTAATTCCCAAATCGGAGAAGCCCACGCCAGGGCGCCACCAGTCAAGAGGGAGTACACATATGCCACTTTCTTACGTCCCATGGTGAACAGAAGAGGCGCCATCTCGAATTTGACCTCACACTGGTTTAGGAATCCACGGCAGGCCTGCAGATCACCAGCGTGGGGTTTCGGTGCGGGTATCTTGGTCTCGGGTGGGGCTGCGCCAAGAGATCCGGGCTGAGACGGGGAGGAAAGCCAGGTGGTGCACCCTGGAGAGAAAGGTTGGTTAGCCGTTGAGCTAGGTCAGAGATCTGGGTGGACATGGTTTGGATCTGTAACACCAGGGCCGAGAGAATTTGGTCTAAGGTAGGTTCATCAGTCTCAATCTGGTCTGCGTCGGTTGGGCTCTGCATAATGTCACGGTAGTGCTGCCCGCAGACCAGACCCGTCCCAAGACTGAGGTGGGAAGTATAATAGACAGAGGATGAGACGCACTCAATATCAAGGGTAGTAGAGGTGGGGTACTTAGCTGCCGGTGCGCTGGTCCTGGGGAGCTCCTATAGTCCCAAATGTTCCAGTACAAAGAAGAAGAAGAGGGCACACAGTCTTACGCAAAAGGAGGTTTAATATGCCATAAAGTCCAATGTTTCGGCAGTCTATTTCTGCCTTTCTCAAGATGAGGGCTAGCAAACACAAGAAAACAGTCAAAATATATACCACCCCCCTGATACTCACCCCTACCCGTTCTTCCACATAACCAGGACGTTGACGCCCCCTTGATGACATCAGAGCAACCGTGTGGCGCCCCCTAATGATGTCAGATGTCACGCTGACGTCATCTTGGGGGAGTGTTCAGTCTGGGGAGAGGTGTGGCTGTGGCTGCAGTCCTCCACGACAGCTCTTTGCTGTATTGCCAGGGATTTAGACCTAGACGTCTGACGTTACTAGGGGGCACCACACGGTCGCTCTGACGTCATCAAGGGGGCGTCAACGTCCTGGTTATGTGGCAGAACGGGGAGGGGTGAGAATCAGGGGGGTGGTATATATTTTGACTGTTTTCTTGTGTTTGGTAGCCATCACAGTTGAAAGTATAATACCATGCACCCGCAGCAGAAGGGTGTATCCGGAGTGTGGTAGTAGTTGCCAGGCCAGGAGTCTTTAGTAAGGGGACCAAAGGTACTTGCCGTGTCCGGAGGTAGAAGAATCGTGGTGATTGCCGTAGCCGGGGGTCGAGGGTGCCAGAGGTCCGGGAGGTAGAGGAGCGAGCCGAGATCGAAGGGTGGAGAGAGACTGCGTCGTGAGGAGTAAGCCGGGGTCCAGAGCCAGAGGAAGAGTAGAAAGCCAAGCCGGGTCAAACCTGAAGAATACGAAGAACAAGAGCACACACGAATACTAGCCCAACTAGCAGAAGCTATGCAGAGCAATGATTCCCAGGGAGAACAGGGGTAATATATGTGGAGGGACCAATCAGGGAAGGAGGCAGACCGGGGGGAGTGCAGTGGAGCGCCTTGTGACTGGTGCAGGCTGTGATCCTTGCCTGTGATCAGCTGTGGAGTGTGAGAGCAGGAGCGGGGCTGCAGCTGTACACGGGGGCGTGGCTAGAAGACCGGATGAGTGAATAAATTACTGCCGGAGGTGCGTGCTGTGTAAGATCCTCCTGCGTGCGCCCTGACAAGATGGCGGACGCAAGAACCGGTGTCGGGCGAGATCGCCGAGTCCCACGCCGAGGACACGTCAGCGGGGAGCGAGGGGCGGCAGCAACGACCTCTGAGGCAGGTAAGGAGGTGTTGCATGAGCCCTGCTTCCTGACACTCTATAAGTGTGGTGGTGGAATGGGTTTCACATTCCCCTTTGGGGTTGTTGTTTTACCTGATTACACCATAAATCCCACTTCTAGATTATTAAGCCTTATCATGTGGCAACTACTATTATGTGAGTGAGTGGTCAGTGCCACATTGAGGTTTGCTATATGCCCTTTGTTATATGCACTAAGTACTCATAGAGCATGCACGAATTTATGGGATTATATCTCTGTGATGAATTGGAACGGCTCACATTAAGGGATTCTAAGAAGTTTACACTACATGTGTTTCCTGTTCTATGCTTCGATGCACTGATTTTGGACTTTATGTTCGCTTTTCTAGTTTTTACAAGTAGCCCACTCCAGGTCACTAGTAGGGCATCAGGAGGCCTCTCAGATGAGAGCCCAGCGGTTGCAGAGTTGCTTCTGGCTGGGGGCATCAGGGGCCATGGCTGAGTTCTGCCACGCCAGGATGCCTGCCAGCATGTAGGTACAGTTGGTGATTATGTGAAGGCACCCCTGAACTCGTTACAGGTAATTGGGGAACCTTTCCCTATAGCTATAGACATAGTGGGGTAGATTTTTCTACCCAGGACCCTGAGGATGTGTGTCACGGTGGACACAGATCTTATTAACACATTTACATTTCTGGGTACTCGATTGAACACAACATGGAGCAAAATAAATTGTGATTTATTTCCTGGGCTGACAAACACATGACATCTGCAGAATACACTTAAAACAACACTTACTGTGATAATGGAACTAAATAGATTGTCCTTTGCATGCAAGTGGTAAGAAATGCAGTCTTGGTTTAAAGGTCCCGTGGCTAGATCGCAACTTGCCGACCTCATAACTCAGCCAGTAATTGGGCTTTCTCAAAGAGTAACATTACCCGTGTGTGAAGCACTGAAATACCAAGAGTGGGCCGGACGTGACGTCATCCAGCCAATGGGCTACGAGTATGTCGCGAGCGGCATGATGGGATACTGAGTTCATGGCAGGGCGGATATGACGCACGTCAGCCTATGAACTTCAAGTATGCCACAAGCAGCATGATGGGATATTGAGTCCCCGGCTGAATGACGTATCGCGCGGCACACAGTGGCATCCGTGTCATGCGCAGTTGGGACTAATAGGTCTAAAAACAAAGTGTAAACATTTATGCAATCTACATATAAATTAAATAACAATTCATAATAATTAATAAATGTCTTATATCAAAAAGTAACATATATATATCAGTATATAGAAAATATTAATGAAACCATATATGTATATATGGCTGTAGATGGCAAAATTATGATAGCAATGGTTAATTAAAAACAAGTAATGGCAAAGGGTAATAGGTATTTCCAATACATAAATACATAAATATTGATACTTTGATAATTTTATGACATATATATTATACATTTGTGTATAGACTGTTCAATTTAATCATAGTCAATTCAAATAGAGAATGTTGATAATATGATTGACACCAATGAAATTGATATTCAAAAATAAAACAAATATAACATCAATACCAGACTCTTTTATAATTTGATGTAATATCAATATTCCTAGTGATCTGTATATAATGATAAACAATACCAGTATGAATATTGCAAACCTCATCTAATAGTGTTTAATAGGAAAAAGAAATTGGGACAGGGTAAGATTGGGGAGGTAAGGGGAAGGGGGGGGGGATGGGGGGATGGGAGAGGGAATGGGGGGGGAGAGAAGGGAAGAGGGGGCGGGGGGGAGAGTGGGGGGGGGGGATAGGAAAGGGAAGGGGAGGGGGGGGAGGGGGGGGGAAAGGGGAATGAATAATTTATAACATAACAAGTTTCCATATTTCCCAAGGCGTTTAAACCAAGTTTACAATATCATAACACATCAAACATAGAAACATATGTTGGAACTGGAAGTTACACAGTTCACCATCATTGTTTTCCCAGTCAAAAAACGACCAAGGACTAGGCGCTCTAAGGGACGAGGGCGCAGTCTCAAAAAGGAAAAAGTACACCTGAGCCTAGAAAATAATGTTATCAACATTTCTGGAGTACCCCTCTCCGTGAATGAACTGTCTTTACTTAACAAGGGACTAAACTTTGCTCCTTTTGAAAACTTCAGATTGTTCAATACCATCATAGATCTTCAATGTTTCATTAGAAAATTAGTGTTGAAGAAGTTTTTTCATAAAGATGATGCTATTATAAATGATGATATAACCAATGTCCCCCCCGTTATGTTTCAGGAACATGAGCCAACTAGTGAAGATAACAAAAATGAAGGTTTAACATCATTCACCGAGTTATGTACTCTTCAAGACATGAATAGTCTCCTAGATGAACAGACTACAGAGGAGGAGGGTATATCTGTATCCTCCTTCCTGGTAGGTTCAAGAGACTCAGGCCTAAAAACTCGTTCAAACTTTTACCCCTCCTACATAAAAGGCCCACACATAGCCACATTCGAGAAACTGGTCGAAAGAGACTTATTGCTACTGGAAAAGGGTTACAAATTCACCCCCCACCTAGGCAATAATATGTCCAAAAATGACAAACTTAGTATTCAAAGTTTGATGACCAACAAAAACTTGGTCATAAAAAATGCCGACAAGGGGGGTGCAATTGATGTACAAAGTAATGTCAAGTACAGGTCAGAAGCACTAAGACAATTACATGACATTAACTCATATAAAACTCTCAAATCTGATCCTACCAATGTCTTTGCAGTACAGCTCAATAATATCATTGACTTTGGTGTCATCCTACAGGTACTGAGCGAGAAGGAAAGAAGCTTCCTGTCTGTCCAGAATCCAGTAATCCCAATTTTTCACCATCTCCCAAAGATCCACAAATCTCTGGTTGACCCTCCGGGGCGACCAATTATATCGAGTATTGGATCTTTGGGAGATGGATTATCCAGATACATTGATATTTTTTTACAACCACTGGTCCACAAACTTCCGCCATACCTACAAGATTCCACAGACTTACTTAATTCACTTTCTAATTTCACTTGGTCCCCTAATTATTTATGGGTCACTTTAGACGTAACGTCCCTTTACACCATCATTGATCACTCACAAGGCATTGCAGCAGTACAACACTTCCTTAATCATTCACTTTTATCACCAGCACAGACCACATTTATCTTAGAATCCATTTTGTATTTACTCACTCACAATTATTTTCTTTTTGACACTACTTATTATTTACAGACACGAGGCACCGCAATGGGTACATCATTTGCTCCATCTTATGCAAACTTGTTCATGGGCTATTGGGAGCACGTACACATCTTTAGTCACACTAATTCTTATCGAGAACACATCACTTTCTATCGGAGATTCATCGATGATCTGTTTTTAATTTGGGAAGGTGACACAAGGTCCCTGACGGAATTTGTGGACCAGTTAAACAAAAATGATTATAATTTGCATTTTACTTTTTCATATCACCAACAGAGAATCGAATATCTGGACTTACTTTTATCTGTTGATTCATGTCAATCTATTCAATCTGACATCTTCAGAAAGCCGAATTCAAGGAATACGTTTCTTAAGGCAAATAGTGGTCACCCACGCCCCTTAATCAAAGGTATACCGAAAGCACAATTTTTAAGGTTGAAGCGTATCTGTTCAACAACTGAACTATTTGTAAAACAGTCTAAAGAACTGGCCTTGAGGTTTTTCAATAGGGGATACTGTAAAATGGACTTGCAGGGGGCTTTTGAGTATGCTTTTCAAACTCCACGTAATAAACTGTTGAGGAAAAAGAAAAAAATAGACTATAAAAAAGATTCAACACCGCTCTATTTTATTACACAACATAGTCGACAGGCAAACAATATCCGCTCGATAATAACTAGACATTGGAACATCTTGTCATTGGATAATAAACTCAAACCACACATTGAGGAATTGCCAAAATTCATGTTTAAAAAGGCTAAAACCTTATCTAACTATATATCACCTAGCATGTATACAAAACCACAAATAAAAACCAAAGGTTTTGTTCCTCCGATAGGCTTCTTCAAGTGTGGCTTTTGTAAAATCTGTACTTATGCAAAGCCCATTAAAATAATTCAGTCAAAGATAAACAAAAAGAAAATCAAATTGAGAAGTTTTATCACATGTAACACCAACTATGTGGTATATGTCTTGACATGTGGCTGTGGTATGAGCTACATAGGGCGAACAATATGTCCATTAAAGCTTTGAATAATGGAACATATCAGAAGTATTAAGAACAAAGATCAGAGGTTCCCAGTGGCGCGACATTTTATGGAATGTCCTAAGGGAAATTTAGACCATCTTACCTTTAGTGGTTTAGAACACATTCCACTCCCAGTCCGACGTGGAGATCGTCAGAACATTTTGAATCAAAAAGAAATGTTCTGGATCTTCACATTAGATACCATGACACCTAGAGGTATCAACGTGGACTGGGAGATAAAACATTTCCTATAGAGTATTCGGTACCATGTGTTCGTGCCATTGGGGACCCTGTGAAAGAGATATATACATACGCTTCATGTTCATTGTTCGCCCATGTGGCTCATCCACACACACATTATTCAATAACAACAATCATTATGTATAAACAAAAAGTATTCTTGACATGTGGAAAATTGATAATTTTCAGAAAAATGAAAGGGGATGAAAAGGAAATAACAATAAAACACCCCCATCTCTGTGTAACTTCCAGTTCCAACATATGTTTCTATGTTTGATGTGTTATGATATTGTAAACTTGGTTTAAACGCCTTGGGAAATATGGAAACTTGTTATGTTATAAATTATTCATTCCCCTTTCACCCCCCCTTCCCCCCCTCCCCTTCCCTCTCCTATCCCCCCCCTCTCCCCCCTCTTCCCTTCTCTCCCCCCCATTCCCTCTCCCATCCCCCCATTCCCCCCCCCTTCCCCTTACCTCCCCTTTCCTACCCTGTCCCAATTTCTTTTTCCTATTAAACACTATTAGAGGAGGTTTGAAATATTCATACTGGTATTGTTTATCATTATATACAGATCACTAGGAATATTGATATTACATCAAATTATAAAAGAGTCTGGTATTGATGTTATATTTGTTTTATTTTTGAATATCAATTTCATTGGTGTCAATCATATTATCAACATTCTCTATTTGAATTGACTATGATTAAATTGAACAGTCTGTACACAAATGTATAATATATATGTCACAAAATTATCAAAGTATCAATATTTATGTATTTATGTATTGGAAATACCTATTACCCTTTGCCATTACTTGTTTTTAATTAACCATTGCTATCATAATTTTGCCATCTACAGCCATATATACATATATGGTTTCATTAATATTTTCTATATACTGATATATATATGTTACTTTTTGATATAAGACATTTATTAATTATTATGAATTGTTATTTAATTTATATGTAGATTGCATAAATGTTTACACTTTGTTTTTAGACCTATTAGTCCCAACTGCGCATGACACGGATGCCACTGTGTGCCGCGCGATACGTCATTCAGCCGGGGACTCAATATCCCATCATGCTGCTTGTGGCATACTTGAAGTTCATAGGCTGACGTGCGTCATATCCGCCCTGCCATGAACTCAGTATCCCATCATGCCGCTCGCGACATACTCGTAGCCCATTGGCTGGATGACGTCACATCCGGCCCACTCTTGGTATTTCAGTGCCTCACACACGGGTAATGTTACTCTTTGAGAAAGCCCAATTACTGGGTGAAACGCGTTAGAGGTGCAGGGGTATGCTTCCCCTCCTCTTTTTATCCATGCCGAAATAAAGGAATCGTTATACAGCACAGTCCAGCTTTAATTCAATTCTTTCTGCATCGTGGTGCCCGCTGATCTGCTTCTCCCCACCGGCACAAGCGTTTTCCACATTGTCTACTACTTCAGCTTTGGAGCACACAGAACCGGTCGTCATATGTGAGTACAATTGCTGCCCCATGAGAGCTGCCCCAGGCACATAGGTTTATTCCGTTCAGAGACTTTGGAGAGGTCTTGGGGGGGTTCCAGGTCTTCCCCCTTACAACTCTGCATATCTCTGCTAGACCTTATGCCATCTAGGGGTTAAATGCTTACAGCCTCAAGCATGCATCATCACACCCTGTGATCCGGTTTAAGTGCAGGAAGACAATTTAATCAAAAAGTGGGTCATTAATATGCTCTGTAGCACTGGTTGATTGGGGGCCTCTACCCCTATATTTTTTGTTTCACTAATAACTCAGCCACCTCAAAGAATTTCGTAGAGATTCGTTAGAATTAGTTCGGGAGTCATCAGGGTTAACAATTCTGAAGTTTGGAGTAAATCCTTAGTTACCCTGTTATTAACCCTTTTCCTTTTGGAGCGGCTCCGCTGTGCTGGAACAAAGTCTTGCGTAAAGCGTAGTCACATCATGGATCATAGGAATAACACCGGGGACAGCTCGGTAGGCACAGTTATAGGCGATTTCTGGCCCCCTTTGACATGAGCACCCAATCCCCGTTGTGAGAATATTTAACCCACCAATAGCTGCGTTGCCCGCAGTTTGCAAAACCGGGCAAAAAGGCTTCCCGGTTTGCAAAACGCATGTGTCGGCTAGACACCCAGGCAACTTAGCATACCTGGGGTACGCCCTCTTTCTGGTGCCTCTTAGTCTGAGGTTAAGCGCGAAGGTGTCAATGGCCCGGGATCTACGACTTCTCAGAAATCCGGCCATGTATACATTGCTCTGCAATCTTTCATCCCTGGCACTTCTTTAGACTGAGGGGCTACTGGTCAGCAGAATCCTTTTGAAGTGTCAGGAATAAAATACCCGCAGCTCATTCATCCCCAACCTATTTACAGGTCAGAGGAATTTTTCCCGGGCTTATAGAAACAGTTCCTGCCCATAAAGTTTAAATACACATTTGCACACTTTAATAAAACATTATGTTGTGGGTGTATTTTTACTGTAATTCTTTCATGTAAGGTTATGTTGTGCTTTATTACATGTGCACACCAAAAACCAGGGTGCTGGGTGCTTCCGTTCTCGAGTTAGCTTTCCTAATTGAAATGTTGGCTTCGGGGAACCAAATTAACAGAATTCTCACGCCAATTGAGACACAGTTCCCACGTCAATTGACTGACTGCCTTTCAAGTTAGAAAGTTAACCGAGGAAAGGATACATTGCATCAGTAAACCTAACCGCAAACCACTTATTCAATTGACTTGTGGTTACAGGTCAAACCCATAGAGAATGGATATCCATGCTTCAAACAGCCTGCTAACCGCAGCCACGCTTCTTCAATGAGCATTTGCAGTTTGCTCACTACTCCATCTTGTGTCACAACAGGAGTATAGCAGGCAATACATTTTCTTTTAGTACAGCCGACAGGGAATGGCCTGCAAATGGGGGGTAAAAAGGCTGGGACAGGGCAAACACAGCAGTCCATGGCAAATAAGTTTAACCCCTTCATTCCCAATGTGAGGGGAGGATGACCAGCCGGGTATAACACCTTTATTTAGGCCTGATAACCTCCATACTCGTCACATCTCCCCCACTAAAAGCAGAGGGGCTGCCCTGACCACCTCGTCCGGTGGCTGGGCTGCCCTGCCAGCTCTTGAAGTCAGTATGTCCTGAGGGTTGTCCTGGTGGGAATGGCCATCCGCATTGCCATGCTCACTTCCTTTCTAGTGCTGGATGGTAAAGTCAAACTCCTGTAAGGCAAGACTCCAGTGCAAGAGTTTAGCATTTCCCCCCGACACCCGCTGTAACCAACTCAAGGGATTGTGGTCTGTAATTACAGTGAAAGGTCTGCCATATAGATAGGACTGTAACTTCTTCAGAGCCCATACTATGGCCAGACACTCTTTCTCAATGGTGGCATATGCCACCTCTCTGGGCAGCAGCTTGTGGCTTAGATACACCACGGGGTGTTCACTGCCCTCCTCCCCCACTTGGCTGAGTACAGCCCCAATGCCATAATCCGAGGCAACAGTCTGCACCAAGAACTTTTTGCATAGTCCGGTGCAGCCAAAATGGGAGAGATGTCTAGTGCAGTCTTTAATACCTTAAAGGTGACCTCACAGGCAGGAGACCAGACTACCAGCACAGACTGTCGCTTCTGGGTCAAGTCAGTCAGGGGCTTTACAAAGCATTAGTAAGACCATACCGTGAATATCGAGTACCATTTTGGGCACCAATCCTAAGAAAAGTCATTATGGAACTAGAGAGAATGCAGAGAAGAGCCACCAAATTAATAAAGGGGATGGACAATCTAACTTATGAGGAGAGACTAGCTAAATAAGATTTATTTACATTAGAAAAGAGGCGTCTAAGAGGGGATATGATAACTATATACAAATATATTCGGGGACAATACAAGGAGCTTTCAAAATAACTATTCATCCCAAGGGCTGTACAAAGGACTCAGGGCATCCCTTAAGGTTGGAGGAAAGGAGATTTCACCAGCAACAAAGGAAAGGGTTCTTTACAGTAAGGGCAGTTAAAATGTGAAATTCATTACCCATGGAGACTGTGATGGCAAATACAACAGATTAGTTAAAAAAAAAGGTTGGATATCTTTTTAGATAGGAAAGGTATACAGGCAAATACCAAATAAGTAAACATGGGAAGGATGTTGATCTGGGGCTTTATCCGATTGCCAATTCTTGGAGTCAGGAAGGAATTAATTTTTCCCCTTATGAGATATCATTAGATGATGTGACTCTGGGGTTTTGTTTGCCTTCCTCTGGATCAATAAGTATGGATATATGATAAAATATCTGTTGTCTAAATGTAGCATAGGTTGAACTTGATGGACGGAAGTCTTTTTTCAACCTCTTCTACTATGTAACTATGTAACTATGTTTGGCAATGGCGCTATTCTGAGGGACAAACTTTCTGTAGTAGCCTGCGGTGCCTAAGAAAGCCATGACTTATTTCTTGGTTTTGGGAACGGGCCACTTCACTATAGCTTCCACCTTAGCTGGTTCTTGCTTAAGATGCCCGCCACCCACCCGGTGCCCTAGGTACAGTACTTCTGCCATCCCTACTTAACACTTGGTGGGTTTCAACGTGAGTCCCGCTTCCCTAATCCTGGCTAACACCACAGCTACATGCACTAAGTGTGAGTCCTACGATTTACTAAAGACAGCAATGTCGTCCAGGTATGCCCTTGCAAACCCTTGCATACCCTCCAGCTAGCGATGGACCAGGCGTTGAAAGGTAGTTGGTGCATTTTTCATCCCGAATGGCATCACTAGAAATTCATAGAGGCCACTTTGGGTAATATATGCTGACTTCTCTCTAGCCTCCTGGGTCTACAGGATCTGCCAGTAACCTTTACTGAGATCCATGGTGGTCAGATACCTTACCCCCGCGAGTTCATCTAGTAACTCATCCATGCGGGGCATGGGGTAGGCATCTGACACCATTCCCGCATTGAGCTGCCGGTAGTCCACACAGAACCGTGTGATTCCATCCTTCTTAGGTACCAGGACTACCGGACAAGCCCAAGGGCTCTGGGACGGTACAATTACCCCTAGGGCCAGCATCTCTTCTACCTCCCTCTCTATACTGTGCTTAACCTCTTCTGACACTCTGTAAGTGTGCTTATACAGAGGTCTCAGATCTCCTGTCAGCACTGGGTGATCTGCAATGTGTGTCTTCCCCGGCTTGTCTGAGAACAGAGTCCTATACGTCTCTAGCATAACCCTGGCTTCTGCCCTCTGCCTGACTCTCCGCTGAGACCCTATCTCAACCTACTCTACTGTACCTTCCTGCGTAGCCACCCCCAGGAGATCAGGCAGAGCATTGCTTGCCTGATCCCCCATTGGTGGGCTGCAAATGGCCAGCAACGATGCCACACTCGGTGCTATGTACTCCTTGAGCATGTTGATGTGATAAGTTTTATTTCTCCCTGTATCAGCATCTACCTGTACAACATAGTTGCACTCGTTCTTCTTTCGTAGTACCGGATACGGTCCCGACCAGGCAGCCAGTAATTTGTTCTCCTGAATGGGCTTGAGAACAAGCACTTGCTGTCCTGGGATGAACTCTCTGCTACGAGTATTCTGATCATACCAAGTCTTGTGCTTGGTCTGAGCAGCCCTAAGGTTGTCCTGTGCCAACCCCATAAGCATCTCTTGCCGGTCTCTGAGATCTATCACATACTGAAGCACAGAAGCATCAGTATGGGTAGTCTCCCCTTCCCATCCCTCTCGGAATAGGTCCAGAGGTCCCTGTACCCTGAGACCATATAGCAGCTCAAAGGGAGAGAAGCCTCTAGATTCCTGCGGTACCTCTCGGTATGCAAACAGCAACTGCTGCAGGTGAATCTCCCAGTCTTTCCCCTCTGCCTCTATAGAGGTTCGATGCATTTGCTTCAGGGTACGATTGAACTTCTCACATAGTCCGTTGGTTTGGGGGTGGTAAGGGGTTGTGCGCTGGTGCTTCGCCCCGCACGCATCCCAGAGACACTGGAGCAATTCACTCATGAATTGCGACCCCTGATCGGTTTGAATCTCACTAGGGAAACCTACCCTAGAAAAAATCGTTAACAGAGCCTTAGCTACCGCCCTCGCATCAATGGTGGCAAGCGCTACCGCCTCAGGATACCGGATGGCAATATCCACCACCGTGAGGATGTAGCACTTCCCGGATCAGCTGGGAACCATGAGAGGTCCCACCAGGTCCACGGCTACCCACTGAAAGGGTTCCCCTAATACCGGTAACGGGTTCAGGGGTGCATTCACACGGTCACCCGCCTTACCTACTCGCTGGCAGGCATCAGAGGATCGGCAGAACTCTGCCGCCTCACTGGATGACCCCGGCCAGTAGTAACGCTAGAACAGCCAGGCTCGCGTCCGAGCAACCCCCTGATGCCCTACTAGTGGAATAGAGTGGACTACCCGCAACAAATGCTGCCTATACTCCCAGGGTACCACAAGCTGTCTCTTCCCCGTCCATACCTCATCTAACCCGGTGGTCCCTTGCTCTCTATACAGGAGCTCGCGGTGCCACAAGAAGTAATCAGACCCCTTGCTTGGCTTAGACTCGGACGCCTGCAGTCTCATGCCCTCCAAGCTGGGATCAGATCACACTGCATCCCTAAACTGTGCACTGTGGCGGGGGAGGATTAATCAGGCCTAAAATAAAGGTTATTCCCGGATCAGCTGGGAACCGCAGTGGGAGTGAAGGAGTTAAACGTATTTGCCATGCATTACTGTGGTTGCCCTAGCCCAGAAGTTTTTTATTCCCCATTTGCTGGCCATTCCCTGCTTGCTATGTTAAAAAGCAAAATGCATTGCTAGCTATACCCTATAACCGACGCATTATGGCGTAGGAGAGCCCAACGCTAGCCCTGATTGGAAAAGCGTGGCAAAAGTTTAAAGGGCTGTCTATGAGATAGATATCCATTACTTGTGGTTAGGATCTCAAGTGCTTTACCGAGACAATGTGTACGTCTCTCGTTAACTCTGCGACTTGAGAGGCGGAAAGGCAATTGGCGTGGAACTGTGTCAATTGCCGTGAGAACCGGGTGAGCTTGCGGTCTCAAAGCCGGCATTTCAATTAGAAATGCTAACTCGAGAATGAAAGCACCCAGAAACCTGATTTGTGAGGTGCAGGTACAGTTAAACACCACATGTATAAACATCTAAAAATTACAGTCATAACACAAACGGAACATGATGTTTTAATAAAGTGTGTAGAAGCTGCAGATTTTAAATGTAAGGCAGGATGTATTTTGTGAGCCCGGGAAGGAATTCCACAGGCATACAGATGTGATATGGGTGGATGAGCTGGGGGTATTTTCATGCCTGTGCTTCAAAGGGTCTCACTGATTTAGCACCCCTCAGTCTAGAGAAGTGTCAGGGATGAAAAGACCCAGAGACCCATAATGTATACAGGTCCGGCATTCTGATGTATAACAGATGCCAGGCTTTTGACACCTCTGGGTCAAAAAGAAGACTCAGCGGCGCCAAGGTATGGGTGTATCCCAGGTATGCTAAGTGGCATGGGTGTCAACCTGACCCATGTGCTTTGCACACCGGAAAGCCTTTTTGCCCGGTCTTATGAACTGTGGGCAACATGGCTATTGGTGGGTTAAATTGTTCCCACGAGGGGATTGGATCCACATGTTAGAGATAGCCTTGGCCAGTCTATAATTGTGGCTCCCGAGTTCTCCCCAGTGGGATTCGTGATTTTCTGATCCATGATGTAAAAACGCAAGACTCTGTTCCAGCACAGCGGTAACCGGTCCCGGAGAGACGGGGTTAATAACAACGTAGCCAAGGACTTGCCCCAAACTTCGGAATTCGTTAGCCCTGGTGACTCTGGAACTAATTCTAACGAACTTTAACGAAATTCCTTGAGATGGCTGAGATATTAGATCGGCAACTTGCGATCTGGCCACAGGACCTTCAAATCAAGACTGCATTTCTTGTTCTTGCAAACAAAGGACACTTTGTTTCGTTCCAAGGACAATTAATTTTGTTCCCTTTTCCCAGTAAGTGTTGTTAAAGGTGTATTCTGCAGATGTTGTGTGTTTGTCTATTAAGGAACTAAATCACAATTTATTTTGCAACTGGTTCTGTTCAATCGAAAACCCAGAAATATAAATGTGTTGGTAAAAGTTGGTGTCCATCGTGACAGGCACCTAACTCTGGCCACCCCTCGGTCACATCTGAGTCAGGGGGAGAGGGAACAGGTACAGGGAACATTAATCACAACGGATTAAATGAGATTCATCCAAACAGAACCTTATTTGCTGCACTCAGTCCAGGAGAATAAATAACAATAGTATAATTCTAATCTATATAACTCGCAGTTGGATACACAAAACCTAAAACAGCCACTCCCAGCCCTGTGGGACGACGGATACCACTAAAAGCCAAATTGGCAAAAATAATAAAATTTTATTTAATGAAACAGACAACGACGAGTGAACAAATAAATGACAAACATTAAAATCAAATTAGGAGTATTACTCTCTAATGGTGCTAATGTAATATTTTTAATCACCATATGTCTATCAATGCATAAATGGTGTACATATTGCACTTGTATACAAGCCTACCAATTACCACACTATTATGTAGTTGGTCATAAAAGGAGGAAAGTCCACCAGTGTCTCTCAGTATACAGCACTATCTGGCAAAGGTCTTCAAATAGGACCAGCTTTTATATTCAATTGATATGTAATACCATAATATCCCTGAGTAACACATGTATAGTGTATGCCATATATATATACACAATAATAGTGCTGTCCCATAAATAACTGATCACAAGTGTACAGAGTAACCAAGGACACTAAATCATAGTATCAGGTATAGGTGGAACTGATACGATACAGGATTGGAGACACTAGTATAAAAATGGTGACAAGGTAAAATAGTCATACAACCCCTTCGTAGGACGCTTGATACTGCTACTTCCTCATGGACGTCAGCGTAATGACATCACATCCGACAGCTGTTTCATGCAACGGGTCCGTGCTTTCTCAAGGGAGGGAGGAGTAACCTGTCCCTGCCTTCATAGTCTATTTCTACCCTCCTGGTGGGGGCGTGGCTTAGGGCTCCAGCCAATTGCGAGTACCCTCGCCAATGCGAGGGGGCGTATCAATGGTGCACTGCACCCAATGTAATTATGTGAACTATATCACGGGGAATAATCTAATAAAGCTTGAACCATATCCCTTATACACAATGGCATATATGTACTATTATTGGCTAGTTAAACAGACAAGCCTCAAGTTGGTATGATTTAAATTACACAAAAAAGGGGGGGGGGAAGAATTATAGTGCAGACATGGATCTAGTCCTAGACAGACCAGGAGTCCCCTGATACACATACATATATATATACATACACATATAAAGAAAAAGAAAAGCGCCCGATCCTAGTGCAATATGTTAAAAAATATATGAATTTAATAATCCGAGATTCACAAATGAACACTCACAAATAAATGGTAATAAAAGGCGTGTTATGAGTATATACTCATGCTCCAACGATCCGTGACTGTATCTCTGCTGTTCATCAAAACTGCACGCCACGAGTCTCCGTGCCAGCAGGAACTTGCGACGTCAGTCCTCTGTGAAAGTATCCTCTGACAGCACACCACAGGCGTATGTGGTTCCGGCTGGGGAATCAATTCTGTGTGGCACCAGTTCAAATCAATGCAGGCTTCTAACAGTCTATCGTGGAGCAGCACCAAGACTTGTAAATCATGTATAGTCCAATCCTACGCGTTTCATCAGATTAAACTGACTTCATCAGGGAATGGATTATGGGTAAAAACACCTTGTATATATACCCCCAAGTTAATTTGATAATGGGTATAATGATTGGCTAGAGATCATGTGTGTAATATATACCTAAAGAAAGGCTATGGTTAAAGCAACAAAAATAGTAATAATGCAATAAAAACATCAATGCATACATAATTCAACATGAAATAAAAAACAAAATAATAAAAACATATACACGTATAACAGTTGTTGCATACAGTGGCGGCCGAGCTGAGTTTAAAATCGGCTAGATCCGCGGCTATCAGATTATCCCGGTTACGTGCATTTTTTTGTTGTTTTCGCCAGGAGTGAACTGCGTTATTTTCGCGCTCGTGATATTAGCATTTTATTCTCGCCGTCTGCAATACTGCAATGCCGTGTAAAAACTCAGGGGGGCGTTTGCGAGCTGTTGTCTTGGAAGTCTAATACCTTCGTGGTTCAACCTACGTCAGTACACAGTCTGTGTGTGTGCGCGCGCAGTAATTGTAAATTTGCATATTTAAAGTATACATGCATTTACAGTGCTGTGCTGCTGTACAGTATTTCTCATTTGAAAATTGTTGAAACAAATAGGCGTGTACAGTACTGTAACAGTGTCACATTTCGGCATATACAGCGCTCTCCCCTCGCTCAGGATAATTAACTGCACTGCAGGGTATTTCAACTTCTTATCTTCTGTGCAATGCAGTACATCTCTCCCACACCATTCCTTTGAACGTGTGTCTGGTTTCAATCACTTGACAGCAGGAATTTACTGCGCATGCACCTGTAACTTAGCCCACCACTGCTTGGGTGAGTGACCAAAGAAAAATTAAAAATTAAAAACAACATTTTATTGTAATTTTTTTTCTTCACAAGCCTGCAAAAACCATCTTACTGTATTACGATATTCAATCTGTGCTGTAGATTTTGACTGCGACCCTGTGCGGTTGACTGCACATGGTTGATTTGTGTGCTTTTTACGTACTGTATTTGGGGGTGTATTATGATGATGAACTGCCTTTTGAAATTAAAGTATGTCTTTAGCTTTGAACTTCATGCAGCTGTACCCTGTAGCCCCCTCCCCCACGAACGCTAGCTCAAGGATTTGACATTCCACGGAGTCGTTCATTTTCTGAATTTTGCCATTGTGTTCTTAATCCGTCCATAGTCAAGCTACAAAGCCTCACTGCGCCTGCGTGTAATCCTTTTAGAGATGGGAGCTAGCTGCTTACTGCGCATGAGTCACCCAACCCCCCCTCTCCACAGAGTCGTGAATTTACTGAATCTTGCCATTGTGTTGTTAATCCATCCATAGTCAAGCTACAAAGCCTCACTGCGCCTGTGTGTGATCCTTTTAGAGATGGGAGCTAGCTGCTTACTGCGCATGAGTCACCCAACCCCCCCCCCTCTCCACAGAGTCATGAATTTACTGAATCTTGCCATTGTGTTGTTAATCCGTCCATAGCAAAGCTACGAAGCCTCACTGCGCCTCCGTATAATCTTTTTAGAGATGGGAATTTTGAGGCTTTGTTTACGGCAATGCTTTGGAAAATCCCTTCTCGAATTTGATTTGCACAGAGCATCACCTCTCTATGCGCCTGTGTGTAATCCTCTTTCGGATGGGAGCTAGTTGATTCCTGCTCATGCGCCTGTAATTTCACCCACCACTGCTTGCTTGAGTGCCCCCCCAAATTTTTTTAATTATGATTTATTAACTGTTATTTTATCCACAAGCCTGCAAAAACAATCTTGATATTACGATATTAAATCTGTGCGTTTGCCTGCACATGGTTGATTTGTGTGCTTTTTATGTACTGTATTTGGGGGGGTGTAGGGATCAAATTACAGTATTATGATGAACTGCCTTTTGAAATTACTGTACTGTACTCTACTCTATGTAATTTCTTTGAACTGCTGCACAAGTAATCCTTCATCCCTCCCCCACGCACACACAAACTTTTATCGACAGACACCTCCACAGAGACATTGTGTTTTTAATCCGTCCCTAGCCGAGCGTCAATCGCCTCACTGCGCCTGCGTGTACTCTAATCCTTTTAGAGATGGGAGCTTGCTGCTTACTGCGCATGAGTCACCCAAACCCCTCTCTCCACACAGAGTCGTTAATTTTCTGAATATTGCCATTGTGTTCTTAATCCGTCCATAGCCGAGCTACAAAGCCTCAGTGCGCCTGCGTGTAATCCTCTTTGAGATGTGAGCTAGCTGATTACTGCACATCACTCACCCCACCCCACCCCCCCCAACCCTTTGAGGCTTTGTTTACGGTAACGCTTGGGAAAATCCCTTCTCGATTTTGAAATGTAAATCTGATTTGCACAGCATTGTGAGAATTGAGATTAATGTTGTTTTGTCATTCATTCTTATTCATTGGTGTACTGAAGGGGTGGGGGGGGGGTTGTGGTTGTTGTCAATGATTATGATTAGCAGGAATGTGCATAAATATTTAGTTTATTTTATCAGGAACCAAAAAATACAAATATAAAAATAATCATGAAGAATACATAATGCAGTCTTTATAAAGTTTTTCTGGCAGATTAAATTGGATAAACATTTAGAAAACATTTGTAAAACATGGGGAAACATGAATAATGCACATTTATAAGAATATTATTTAATAATATATACTGTAATGTATAATATATATATATATATATACAGTATAGTAATATTATTTTTTTCATCTTTATCTTGTTCCCGTCTTTATCTTGTTCCTCATTCTGTGTACAGTACAGTAGTTCATTGAGAGAGTAGAGGTTTTGTGTACATCATTACTGCTGTTTATATACTGTACATTTTATTGTACAAACAGATTAGACTGGACACAACACCCCACCTCCCCCCAGACCACCCTTTTTTCCTGAAACGACAAGAAAACAAAAAATTAGTGCAGTTATGTGCGTACTGTATTATGGCATTGTGTGATGTGTAGTACTACTGTAGATAGCTGGTGCTGCTTTCTCTGGAAAGAAAAAAATTGAGCAGTTAGTAGGCAGTTACTGTACTACTGTCAAACTAGTCTATACTGGAACCACTGTATACTCTGACTACTGTTAAATACTATGTAACCAGATGGCTGGTGCTGCTCTCTCTGTAAAGAAAAAACTGTACCTACTGTACCGTATACTCTGATGATTAGGAACGAAAAAATCCGTGCCATACTTACCTGTATCATACTGTACTTACAATACTACAGCACAGTACTACTTTCCTGATGCTTGCCCGTTACGCGCGATCACAATGGGCAACACAGTGGCAATATGGTCTATATATTTATTGCAGCGTTCCACGGTGAGTACATCGTTCCAAAAACTCATTATGCCTTTCAACAACTCGTCCTTTTTGGAGGGTTTTGCCACTTTCTGGATATGGTCCTTCAGCTGATGCCAGACCATTTCGATAGGATTGAAGTCTGGCGATATGTCATTGGAAAAAAAGGACAATTAGTTTAAGAGATACAGTACAGTACACAGTAAAAACAGTGGGAATAAAATGAGACACGGTTACCGCACTTACTCCGCTGGCGTCTTCACCCAGTTGATACCGCGCTCAAGGATATGCGCTGTTGACACGGTGTGCTTCGGATCATTGTCCTGGTAGAAGCGGTGACCATTGGGGAAGTCGCGTGTGATGTATTGCATCTCGGGCACAATGTTGTCTTGGAAGAAAGCTTTATTCATGATTCCTATAGCAAGAAAAGAAAAGTGCTCAAAAAACTGCACACTAGTACAGTACAGTGCATACAGTAAGGCTACACTAGTAAAGTACAGTGCATAAGGCTACATTATATTTCATATATTTTACCTTCAAAGATGACAATGCATCCTGGTCCACGCCTAGAGATGGCACCCCACACATGCAGCTTCACGGGGTGTTTTGGCCACGGCTTCAAAGATATGCGGCCTTTTTTGTGGAATGCAAAGCTTGCAAATCTCTCCAGCGACACAGTAGACTCGTCATTGAAGATGCAATCCTGGAAAGTTTCCCCACTGTCGATCCATGCCTGGGCCTGGACCACTCTTTTGATTTTATTTGCGTCCCTTATCATGGGGTACGCTCTGTAATGACAAGGAATAAATAATTTTAGCGGTACAGTACAGTTTCCTAAACAACACTTTTACCTGCTGTACTGTCCAGTACTAACCTCACACGTCCATATTTCCATCCAATGCTGCGTCTCATCTTCTTTATGCTGGTCTCGGATACAGCGACATTGTGATTTGCCTGCAGAGTGTATTTGACCCTTAATGCACTCTTCTCATCATTCTCCTCACTTATTTTGTCCACCAGAAGAGTTGTCTCCCTACAATGTAAAGAAAAACAATCCGGTAAGTACAAATATTAGAGACTGTTGTAATATAAATATGAATATACAAAATATATATACTGTTGTAATATAAATATAAAATATAAATACTGTTGTAATATAAATATGAATGTACAAAATATATATACTGTTGTAATATAAATATAAAAAATATATACTGTTGTAATATAAATATGAATATACAAAATATATATACTGTTGTAATATAAATATGAATATACAAAATATATATACTGTTAAAATATAAATCAACAGAAATAACAAAAATATTAGATACAGTACTGTGGATGTACAGTACATCTAAAATTGTTTTTAAAGTTTTATAAATATACTTACATGTTTGTTACCCTTGGTGCCCTTTTGTGTTCTTTGTTTTTTCCGTGTGCATGATAGCTCACAGTGGTTGCTGGCACAACGAGGCCAGAAGTAGCTAACCAGCGTTGGATAGCAGCAATTCGGTGTCCGCTCGTGTACATCTCCTTAATTCTTAAATCTGTCTCAGCATCTCCCCTCCTGAAATCCCTCTCCTGGCTTCCATTCAAATCCCGCATCTCACACTCCATTCTTCTCCTCACTTTTAAAGCTTTACACTCTTCTGCCCCTCCTTACATCCCAGCCCTAATTTCTCGCTATGCACCACCCCGACTCTTGCGTTCTGCTCAAGGATGTCTTCTTTCTACCCCCTTTTTATCTAAAGCCCTCTCCCGCCTTAAACCTTTTTCACTGACTGCCCCACACCTCTGGAATGCCCTTCCCCTCAGTACCCGACTAGCACCCTTCTCTATCCACCTTTAAGACCCACCTTAAGACACACTTGCTTAAAGAAGCATATGAGTAGCACTGTGAACATTCTGAACACATGATACATAAAGCTTGGCCCCCTGCAGATGCACTTACCAGAACTCCCTCCTACTGTCTCTGTACGTTCTCCCTACCTACCAATTAGATTGTAAGCTCCTCGGGGCAGGGACTCCTCTTCCTTAATGTTATGTTTGTCTAAAGCACTTATTCCCATGATCTGTTATTTATATTATCTGTTATTTATTCGATTACCACATGTATTACTACTGTGAAGCGCTATGTACATTAATGGCACTATATAAATAAAGACATACAATACAATACAATTCACAAGCTGAGATCCTTGGAAATCTTTTTAACAACCATTGCTGCGAGTAGAAAGAAATACAAACACAAGAATGTATATTCGATGTTTAGTCGATGTGTATTCAATGTGCAGTGAATCCATAAGATTGATGGTGTATTTATACGGTAATGAATCACATTAGAGTACGCCCACTTTCAGCACCTGTACCTCGCCACCGTGCATAAAAGGTTACACACTTTGCATAGCCCACCACTTGATGATCTTTATCTGAACTTGCCCTTGTCCAGATATTGCATTGTGCCACCTGCTTCCATGGAGCAACCCCGATTCTACAGACGCAGGAATCCAGTCGCCTCTGCCGTGCCTGTCATGCAGAAAAAGCGAAAGGCGGTTGCCGTTTCCACGCCAAGGCAAAAGCGACAGGCTAAGGCCAATACAGAAAACCTTCTGCTGACCCCAAAGGCTAAGGGTTTTCATAGACGTCAGCCTTATTATGTCAAGAAGATATACGGTGATGTACTCTCGACGCAAAACGATTGGCAGCCAACCCATCGAACCCGCAGACCACTTCCTCCCATACGCTTCGACGACTCTGCCGCCGCTGTCCCGGAAATCTTCAGCCCGTCTTCTCCACCCCTCGTCCTCGACGCTGTCGCCGCCCTCCCGGAAACCCACAGGCCATCTTCTCCGGTTCTATCCGACGACGCGGCCGCCTCTGAAATCCACGTGTCACTTTCTCCTTTGCTCTTAGACGACTCTGCTTCTCGCCCAGAAATCCAAAGGTCACTTTCTCCATCCCTCTATGACGACATTGCCGCTTCTCCTCTACCGGATATCCACAGGTCACCTCCTCCACCCTTCTCATCCTCCGTTGCACCCATCCACCCAGATGTCCACACGCCATGCACAAGAAGCAGCTCGTTAGACCAGATGATGAATGGGATAAGTGTGGATGTCCCCAGGAACTCTATTGTGCTAGCAAAGATAGATCTGCTTCTGGAGACCATGCTAAATGTGGAGCAACGACTGCTACATATGGATCAACGGATGGATCGACGGATGGAGAAGATAGAGGCTGACATAGCGGGTACACATCGTTTGCTCGGTGTTAATGCCCCTGTTTCCCCGACACCGGAGCAGGGGGGTGACATGGATGTGATGAATGGGAGCATCGACCCCCTTCCATCACCAAGCGCACCCCCTCCACCAGAAGATGTAGTGTACATGTATGCCGTTGAGGAGGACATGACAACCCCGTCAAGACCACGCCCGGAGACAACACGGCGACCTAGACCTGAGGAAAGCTTCCTCCCAGACAACCTACCATCGCCTGTCGCCTCAAGCACACCCGCTCCCAAAAGACCTACATTCGCTCGCATTGATACGGTGCCCGACATCACCCTGTGCGATCTGCCACCGGCGCTCAGGGAGAAGTATAGGGTGATGAGTGCTGATCCCACAAGTATGCCTTGTTACTTTTTAAGCACCATATTCCCTACTCGTTGTACTGCGACTGGGTCTTCAGAGTGAACTACGACGGAAATCGCGTAAAAAAGGCGCTTCCTGCCAATTTAAGAACGAACATTCTGGATGAAATGCAGCGCTTTTATCCAATTACAGATCCTGTAATGAAAGGCGTTCGTGACTGCATTAATGGCATTATGCGCCATGCAAGGAATCGGCCATGGATGGACAATGTGGTGGACTTTCTGGATTAATCACAGGAACTATAAGACCATACTGTTGTGCTGTAATGTACATGTTTTGACCTGCTGTACTTAAATAAAGAAGATGTTGTTGTGTGTTTTTTAACTTGTATTTGTACAGAAATGTTTTAACTTGCTGTACACACACACACAGGACCTGCACAATTCCAGTCCCTGGGGGCCGCAAACAGGCACGTTTTTCAAGGTTATCCTGAAAACCGTGCCTGTCTGCTGCCCTCGAGGACTGTAGTGGTGCAGACTGTTTTGCACACCATCCCATCTATACATAAATGTTTTCACAACTGTAGCACTAAACCATACACCTGTTGATGTTTTGAATTGCTGTGCACTTAAAATGTTTCTACATTGTACAGTATTTGTAAATAAATGTTTTTGTACTTACTCCACCAATAAAAGAACATGTTGATTTGTTTTACATTGTTCCATTGGCTCCTTTGCTACTGTAACAAAATACAGTGTTTCTAGAATGTACACTACTGTCCAGGCACACTGTACTGTATACTGTAGGCATGCTCAGTACAAGAGTATTAAAAAAAATAGAAGACACAAACAGTACTGTATGTACTGGCACTGTATAGAGGACACATACTGTATGTACAGTACTGTAATACATGTTGAATAAATGCCTAGTTTTTATTTTTTCGTGTTTATTACACAGTATACTGTTTATAAAAAAGTATTGTATACTGTACGGTCGCAAAACATCAGCATAGTGTACATCAGCCACTAAACTGTAGACTCCGGTACGTGGGATTTAAATCCGATTCAGCAATGTGCAGGCATTGTTACACAAAGCGATATTATCCATCGAAATCCCTCCATTAGCCGTTTTCTTTTCTGAGGAAACACAAAAAGAAAAGTTTTACTGTAATGGTCTAAAAAAGTTCCCAGCCAGTCCCACCAATAATTTTCTCGGGGGGCGTCTCCTGTTTACATGCGCCTACCGTCGATGTAATGACACGCATACTGTATGCGTTTCAAGAAGGTTCCAATGCGCATGTGCCTAGCGTTCCACCAATAGTTCAGTATCTGCAGTACAGTACTGTAGAAGCCGCTCAGCCAGCACTATTGCTTACATGAGAATCGCTTGACTTTTGAATCGCACCGATATTGATACTGTATTGTCAAAATTAACAAAACACAGAAAATAATACGGCAACAATACTCACCATAGAATTTCCCATTCAGCTGGCGCCGGTGCCGGTCCACTGCCAGTCCAGCGTTCTTGATCATCCACGTCGATAGTTTGCAGCGGGACTAGTCCACCTGTAGTGAGCTGATGAGGCTGGAAATTGCTTAGGTACATGCAAGCTTGATCGAAACTGCACGCGAAATCCGGCTCAGGCTCACGGTTGTCACTGACGGTGGGACCGTTATTGGAAGCCGGTGCTGGTGCATTGCTTGGCAGCGACTGTCGTTTCTTAGTTGGTTTTAACACGACCCTTCGCCTTTTGCCGTCTGCATGATCATAGATACAGGAAAAAGCCGGTGATACACACAAATACCCTCCAACAAATTGTGGCGCAATACGATAAAAAAAGGGATCGCTACATAACCTTTTCCTTATTGCACGCTTCCATGTATGAGGAGCTGGCGAAAATTTGTAAAAGTCATAGTTTTTGATAAAATACTGATAAATTTGAACAACTGTTGCCATCTTATCATATGTTGCATTAATCGCGGCCCATATCAAATACGCGTAACTTCTGTCGGGTTTTTGGAAAACGGGCTGCACTTGAACACGCATGGCGACGGCTCTCTGGAGAATACTGTAACAGAAACTGGTCTTTGTCTTTCTTTAATATGAAAAGCCTAAATTGATACATTTTTGCAACCTCTTCCTTCAGTCTCAAGGCCAAGTTACAATAGCACACTGTGATATCTTTTTTAAACGAAACAACTGCAAGTCGACACATTACTGAAGCTCATGCGCATTACAATTCATGAATATCTGCCATCAGGCGGACACGCGAAGAATTGCAACCTATTAAATCCGAACCATTCTCAATAAACGCATCAACCGCACGTAAACCGCGCATGACCCGTGGCTGAGAACGCAAAATTAACGCAGCATGCTCCAGGTGAAGTGCGTCGCATTCCAGGAAAAAGCCAGGGAAAAAACGGTGATGTGTTAGACTCAGATGCGCCTCAGCAGTATATAAACAAAATAATTATACCAAATGAATAAATTGGCAATTTTAAACATGAAACACTGATTATGTACAGGCATACCCTGGTTTAAGTACACTCACTTTAAGTACACTCGCGAGTAAGGACATATCGCCTAATAGGCAAACGGCAGCTCACGCATGCGCCTTTCAGCACGTCCTGAACAGCAATACCGGCTCCCTACCCGTACCGAAGCTGTGTGCAAGCGGGAAGACTATAGAGCCTGTCACAAATGCGTTATTTACATCAGTTATGCACGTATATGGCGATTACAGTACGGTACCTGCATTGATAAGTGGGAAAAGGTAGTGCTTCACTTTAAGTACATTTTCGCTTTACATACATGCTCCGGTCCCATTGCGTACGTTAATGCGGGGTATGCCTGTATATTACTTATAAATAGTATAATTAGAAATTCTAAATTTTAGAACAGGCTTATTTTGGAGGATGGTAAATCTTAATTGATTAATGATGACTTAATATAGTGTTAACCCTAAGGTAAAGAATAATGAAAGAAAAGATGGGGAGAATTTAATCCATAGTGGAGTACACCATTAAATAGAGCAATTAACTCTTTGATCAGAGATGTTATTATTATAAGATGTTGGATGGGTCAGTCAATTTTAAAGAAACCATCCATCATTTTATAATTTATGTAAATATGGGTGATATTAATAATTTTTAAATTAAATTTCGGTGAATATATTTATTAATTATGAATATCAAATAAAGAATCAATAAATATTGTGTCTTGTTTTTATTATATTCTAATACTAAATGTCTCTAAATGTATTTAAATTAACTAAAGCGCAAGGAAAAGAAAAGAAAGAGAAAAAGACCGGACATGTATCCTAGGTCAAAAATATCTCAAATCTTACCAAGATTGTGCTGTACCTACATACCATGCCCCCTAAAGCAAAGATATGTGTATATGTGAATGTATAATAAATTATTACAGACAAAAGACTGCGCCTATAAATGGGTATATAAATTGAACATATAGGTATATGCATAAATGAGTTAACCTATATTGCCCTTGTAGGTATGGGCTATAATTAGTAATACGTATTACCAATGTAAATATAAATGATGATATACCAAAGAACTAAATAGTATTAAACATATGTATATTACAAAAAAATATGTGTGTATGCCAATATGATGTCAGTGTATATAATGACCAAGTATGTATGGCTATATAATGTGTATGTGACCTAAATAGTGTATACTGGGGATATACAAATGAATACAAGAAAAATAAACAATGTAAAAATACATGAACCATATATGGATAAAGTCCAAAAAGGTGAATGGATCAGTAGTATGATGACACTCTAATCAGGATACTGGCAGCTTTCCACATACTGTAGAACCAACGAATTCCCAGCAGATTTGTACAAAAACGGGAAAAAAAAGCGCCCGATCCTAGTGCAATAAGTCTAAAAAATAACATTTAATATCCCATAAAAATCCAACAAATTCGAACTCACAAACAACAGAAATAAAATAGCATTGTATGAGATATACTCATGCACCAACTGGAACTCAGCTACACTGCTCACACGTTGTCTCCACCGCATGCAGTTGCAAGGTTCCTCTGGGTCTCCATCCGCCAGGAACTCGGGGAGCAACACAAACACTTTTAGTGTCCTCCGGAAACAAGTCCACTGTGTAATGGGTTCCGGGCAGGGCTGCGTATGGCATGTAAGGTAGCCGACAGTGTCTAGGAGTCCAGGATGCTAATGGTATAGTATACCACACTAACAACGCGACATACACCCTACGCGTTTCTTCACATTACGTGATTTCATCAGGGGATCAAGATAATGAAATCACATAATGTGAAGAAACGCGTAGGGTGTATGTATTTTTTAGACTTATTGCACTAGGATCGGGCACTTTCTTTTTTCGTTTTTGTATAATAAATTATATTAAATCATGACATATTTATTTGAATCACCAGCACATATTTATAATTATTTTAAATAGAACGTGATCTTATTTGTGTGTTATACATTATATTAAATTTATAAAGTGAAAAATTATTATGTTTGTGTGAAATAATTATTACAATGTAAAGTACTTCTAGTGATTATACTAGTGTCTACTATGTGGTGAAAACCATAGGGACAATAAAAAGAAAAAATATGGTGAAAGAAAAAAGAGTATGTGTAAACCAAGAAGTGGATATGATTGTGGACCGATGACCCATCTGAGACCAATTGCAAAGGGAACATGACTAGCATGTTCAACCCAAACCTCAGCCTTTCATCTCCTGATGGATAATTAAGGTACAGTATTATTAAATAACAATACTGGTGTCGATACAATCATTATGCCCATCCAGACTAAGTGTATTTAGCACATAAATCCAATAGGTTTCTCTTAAATTTAGAGATTTATGTCTATCTCCACTTAACAGCATGGATTTTATTTCTTCAATACCCATCACTACCAGAGAGGAAGGATCTTGATTGTTTTTAATACTATGGTCTCTAGACAGACTATGTGTCTGTAGACCATGTATGATATTGCGACAATGCTCAAGAAAACGAGTACTTAAAATGCGTGCAGTTCTTCCAATGTATTGAACCCCACGGGGACATGTAATCATATATACTATGAATGTAGATAGACAGTTGATATGTCCCTTCACTTGATGTTTACATCCATTTCAATGAGAATTAACAGTATCAGTAGTTTTTAAATGTTTACAGGTGAGACATCTGGTTCATCCACATTTAAAATTGCCAGGGAGAGGGAGTGGCTCAGTGGCACTGAGAGTTTGAAGCAGGGGAGCCTGGTTCAATTCCCGGTGTCGGCTACTTGTGACCTTGGGCAAGTCACTTTATCTCCCTGTGCCTCAGACACAAAAAATAGATTGTAAGCTCCATGGGGCAGGGACTGTGTCTGCAAAATGTCTCTGTAAAGCGCTACGTAAAGCTAGCAGCGCGATACAAGAACATGCTATATATATCTTTTTTCCCGTTTTCTTTATAACTATTCAAAGTCTTCAATCTGCTAAGAGCCAAAATTGATTTCATATTTCTACCTTTCTGGAATACTACTTGAATTTTAGAAGGCAATTTTTTGCCTATTATCATATCATTCAACATAGCTTTCAAGTTTGTTGAGTATGGTTTTTATTCCAAAAGAGGCGCAATTGAATTGAGTAATAAAGAGAGGTGATATAGAACTATTGTGTTAATCTATAGCGATATTTTTCTCTTTTTTCCTTCTCTTTTCCAATACATTTATTTTGGATTTATCCAAAAGAGATTGCCTTTCTAAATGACCCACCTGTTTAAAAGTCTCTTTAAGAATATCCTTTTTGTATCCTTTAGCTATAAATTTATTCACTAGAATGTCCCCCTGGGACAGGTAGTCAGAGTCAAGAAAACAGTTCTTCCTGACTACTGGCCCCTGGGGACATTCTCCAACCATTTCAGATAGTGGTTGCTGGTGTTATGTAAGTAGGCATTAGCAGAAAACTTTTTAAAGAAAGATTTTGTGACAATTTTGTTTTCATCATTTACCATAAGTGTCAAATCCAGAAAATTAATATTATATTTATTAGTCTCGAAAGTAAATCGTAAGTCCATGTTGTTATTATCAAATGATTGTAAAATGCTTATTAATTCATACATTTCTCCATCCCAAATAATCAAAAGGTCATCTATGAAACGGCCATACACTGGCGACACACTTTATTCGAGCTCGGCTAGTCCCACGAATTCGGGTATACCCGGGTGTATTGAGGTTTGTGACTGTTTTCTGCCCGAGTGCATTGAGGTATTTTCCAAGCAGGGATTGAAGCATTTTATTCCCGCTGGCTGCAATACTGCACAGTATATATATATATACTGCATTACAATTCATGAATTTATGCCATCTGGTAGACACGCGAAGCATTGCAGCCTATTAAATCCTAATCATTATCATTTAACAGATCAGCCGCCCGTCAGCCAGGCATGAACCCAGGCTGGGAAGGCAAACGCAACGGGGCTTGTCAGAGGTGAGGAGCGGCGCATTCCAGGTATCTGCCAGGTACATACCGGGTATTTGCTCGAATAAAGTGTGTCGGTGCAGTATAACACCAGACCCAGGTTCAGGACAGAGTTATCTATGTCACTAAAACTTCACTTAATGAAGGTTTTTTATTTACCCCCTTTCTGTGAGATGCCTTAGCTCCTTTATTAGTATTGCGGGCATAGGCACTTATAGTGTACAGTGTAAAGTGGGTCTCTCTGTGTACAATGTCAGACACATTAGGGGCTTGTGATCATATTCATACAATATTTTTCTCTCATTTTAACTATAGACACTGGTATGCTGGGGCTTGACTCTCCACTACTTTTTTTTTTTTTGGCACTCTGTTCACATAGTACATCTCTACTACTATCTCTGTTGTCCCCACAGAGTTTTAACTCCTCCTCTGTTCCTCCCAGGAGAGCCCTATAAATATTGGCCACTGGGGGGAGCGAAGATCTATCCCTCTCTGGATGAAGCAAACACGAAACGTACGTCAGAGGGTGTCATGACGTCACGTAACGTGACTTGCACCACGGATGCCTGCAGACCTATGCAGACTTGATCGAGAGACCGACGGAGCCTCCCAAGCTTCACTCACCTCACACTTGTACTACAGGATCGTGCTCCTACAGGGCAAGATCAGATAAGTTGGTTGAGGGTCCTCTCTCCCTCTTTTCTTTCCTCTCCCCATCCCATTCCCCCCCTTGTGCCATAGGGGCATGTTTTTGAGGGTGAGTTTGGGGAGTTCACGATCTTGCTTATTATCTACACCCGCGCAGGGCCAGCATATATTGGTGTGCAGGGACCTCCATCATTTTCTCCGTCCCTGTGTGTAGTTACATGCACTCAGGGTCAGATTCATGCAGGGTTTCTATGTTGCCCATTCAGCAACACAGCTCACCTTATTTGGTTAACCCTTTATACTGGTTATCTGCAAGTGTGTTTCTGTGTGTCTACACTCACATTTTGGGATTATCTGACCTCATGTCGAGATTCAGTGCATGATACATTACATGTTACCTCCAAGTTGTTAACTTATCTACATCATCATATATTAATGTGAGGTTACTTATGACTTCTGTTTCATGGTTATTGGCATGATACACCACATGTTACCTCCGATTGGTTAACAACTACATACCATCATATATTTATGTGAGGATATTCATGACATCTGTTTCATGTTTATGACACGCGTTTGTTTTGAGTGCTATCATCCGTGGGCAATTCAGTGATATCATGGCCTATCACAAGCAGCCCCATTGTACCATGATAATAAAGGCTATGGGCTTCTATGCTTCTGTTTTTTCATTGTGTTGATTTTTAGTCCTATTGGGACTCATTACCTGCACAACAATCAGTGTGCGAGTTGTATTTAGCATACCTTTGCGATATCTAGACCCCAACAGGGAATCAGCACTATGTACTAATTTCTATTTCAGTTCTAACACTCACTCATATTGTCTGGTTCCATTTTATTTTAATAGTTATTCAATAAACTTGTTTTATTTACATTCATATTATCCATACAACCGGGACCTGACCTTTTCTTTTGTACTGCACCTTAGACACGTAGTAGGGTACTTTTCGCTACAGACCTTGAGTGCATCACCTAGGGCCTTATCTGTATGATAGTGTCTATGCTTCATACAGTGTTTCTTTCCTTGCTTGCTATACATAATATTGCCCTTTTGCACCGGCCTGTATCCATGACCGACTGGTCACATTAGGTAGAGCGGGTGCATCTTTTCTCTTGCCTACTTGTTTTTAAGTCAATAAAACTTTATTTTTGATTCCTGCTTCTACCAGTTCATTTGGCAAGCTGTGCTCCGGTTTTTCCCTATGGTTTTCACCACATAGTAGACACTAGTATAATCACTAGAAGTACTTTACATTGTAATAATTATTTCACACAAACATAATAATTTTTCACTTTATAAATTTAATATAATGTATAACACACAAATAAGATCACGTTCTATTTAAAATAATTATAAATATGTGCTGGTGATTCAAATAAATATGTCATGATTTAATATAATTTATTATACAAAAACGAAAAAAGAAAGCGCCCGATCCTAGTGCAATAAGTCTAAAAAATACATACACCCTACGCGTTTCTTCACATTATGTGATTTCATTACCTTTACCCCTGATGAAATCACGTAATGTAAAGAAACGCGTAGGGTGTATGTCGCGTTGTTAGTGTGGTATACTATACCATTAGCATCCTGGACTCCTAGACACTGTCGGCTACCTTACACGCCATACGCAGCCCTGCCCGGAACCCATTACACAGTGGACTTGTTTCCGGAGGACACTAAGAGTGTTTGTGTTGCTCCCCGAGTTCCTGCCAGATGGAGACCCAGAGGAGCCTTGCAACTGCATGCGGTGGAGACAACGTGTGAGCAGTGTAGTTGAGTTCCTGTTGGTGCATGAGTATATCTCATACAATGCTATTTTTTAATTTAATATAATGTATAACACACAAATAAGATCACATTCTATTTAAAATAATTATAAATATGTGCTGGTGATTCAAATAAATATGTCATGATTTAATATAATTTATTATACAAAAACGAAAAAAGAAAGCGCCCGATCCTAGTGCAATAAGTCTAAAAAATACATACACCCTACGCCAAGCATGTCAAACTCAAAGGCTAACACGGGCCAAATAAACAAGGTTTAAGTTTATGTGGGCCGCAAAAAACAAAAACTTCAATTTTCCTATAAACGTAGGTTTATTTTGAAAAGTACAGTATAAAAAAAGAACGATAAAATTAATGTTTTTATCCTGACACTTGGCATCTCCAATTCTCTCTCTCTCTGACTGACTCCCTCCCTCTCTCTGACTGACTCCCTCCCTCTCTCTGACTGACTCTCACTCTCTCTCTCTCTGACTGACTCTCTCTCTCTCTGACTGACTCTCTCTGACTGACTCTCACTCTCTCTCTCTTTGACTGACTCTCTCTCTGACTCTCTCTCTTTCTCTCTCTCTCTCTGACTCTCTCCGACTCTCTCTCTCTCTCCGACTCTCTCTCTCTCTCCGACTCTCTCGCTCTCTCCGACTCTCTCGCTCTCTCCGACTCTCTCTCTGACTCTCTCTCTCTCTGACTCTCTCTCTCCGACTCTCTCTCTCTCTCTGACTCTCTCTCTCTCTGACTCACTCTCTCTCTGACTCACTCTCTCTCTGACTCTCTCTCTCTCTGACTCTCTCTCTCTCTGACTCTCTCTCTGACTCTCTCTGACTGACTCTCTCCCCCTCTCTGACAATCTCCCCCTCTCTGACTCTCTCCCCCTCTCTGACTCTCTCCCCCTCTCTGACTCTCTCCCCCTCTCTGACTCTCTCCCCCTCCATGACTCTCTCCCTCTCTCTGACTCTCTCCCCCTCTCTGACTCTCTCCCCTTCTCTTAGAGAGAGGTAGAGTCAGAGAGAGGGAGAGAGTCAGAGAGAGGGAGAGTCAGACTCTCTCCCTCTGACTCTCTCCCTTTCCCAGACACACTCTCCCTCTCCCAGACACACTCTCACACTCTCACACTCTCTCCCAGACACACTCTCACACTCTCTCTCCCAGCCACACTCTCACACTCTCTCTCCCAGACACACTCTCAACACTCTCACACACTCTCTCTCACACACTCTCTCTCACACTCTCTCTCTCTCTCTCTCTCTCTCACACACACACTCTATCACACACACACACACACACACACACACACACACACACACACACACACACACACACACACACACACACACACACACACACAGGCACACACACACACACACACACATACATACACACGGGGGAAATCGGAACAGAATTGGAGCTGGGGGGGGGATCGGAGAAGGGGGGGGGATAAGAGCAGGGGGGGGGGATCGGAGCAGAATAGGAACGGGGGGGGGTCAGAACGGAATCGGAGCAGGGGGGAGCGTAATCGGAGTAGGAGGGCAAGGGGGAAGCAAAGCAGGCATGGAGCAGTGCTCACCTGACTTGCTCCATGCAGCAGGAAGAGGCAGGCCTGGCTTTGTAAGCTCAGATAGAGCTTGCTGCGGGCCCCAAAAAAAGTTCTGGCAGCGTGCCAACACGCGCCAGCCAATCAGGAGAGGGGGGAGTTTTTTTTCTTCCCCTTTGCAGAGAGTGCGCGTTGCCTGGCAGTGCTGGCACATCGCGAACTGGGCCACAACAATACTCGTTGTGGGCCGCATGCGGCCCGCAAGTTTGACATGCTTGCCCTACGCGTTTCTTCACATTATGTGATTTCATTACCTTGATCCCCTGATGAAATCACGTAATGTGAAGAAACGCGTAGGGTGTATGTCGCGTTGTTAGTGTGGTACACTATACCATTAGCATCCTGGACTCCTAGACACTGTCGGCTACCTTACATGCCATACGCAGCCCTGCCCGGAACCCATTACACAGTGGACTTGTTTCCGGAGGACACTAAGAGTGTTTGTGTTGCTCCCCGAGTTCCTGCCAGATGGAGACCCAGAGGAGCCTTGCAACTGCATGCGGTGGAGACAACGTGTGAGCAGTGTAGCTGAGTTCCTGTTGGTGCATGAGTATATCTCATACAATGCTATTTTATTTCTGTTGTTTGCGAGTTCGAATTTGTTGGATTTTTATGGGATATTAAATGTTATTTTTTAGACTTATTGCACTAGGATCGGGCGCTTTTTTTTTGTTTTTGTACAGATCTGCCGGGAATTCGTAGGTTCCATGTGGAAAGCTGCCAGTATCCTGATTAGAGTGTCATCATACTACTGATCCATTCACCTTTTTGGACTTTATCCATATATGGTTCATGTATTTTTACATTGTTTATTTTTCTTCTATTCATTTGTATATCCCCAGTATACACTATTTAGGTCACATACACATTATATAGCCATACTTACTTGGTCATTATATACACTGACATCATATTGGCATACACACATATTTTTTTGTAATATACATATGTTTAATACTATTTAGTTCTTTGGTATATCATCATTTATATTTACATTGGTTATACGTATCACTAATTATAGCCCATACCTACAAGGGCAATATAGGTTTACTCATTTATACGTATACCTATATGTTCAATTTATATACCCATTTATAGGCGCAGTATTTTGTCTGTAATAATTTATTATACATTCACATATACACATATCTTTGCTTTAGGGGCATGGTATGTTGGTACAGCACAATCTTGGTAAGATTTGAGATATTTTTGACCTAGGATACATGTCCGGTCTTTTTCGCTTTCTTTTCTTTTCCTTGCTCTTTAGTTAATTTAAATACATTTAGAGACATTTAGTATTAGAATATAATAAAAACAAGACACAATATTTATTGATTCTTTATTTGATATTCATAATTAATAAATATATTCACCGAAATTTAATTTAAAAATTATTAATATCACCCATATTTACATAAATTATAAAATGATGGATGGTTTCTTTAAAATTGACTGACCCATCCAACATCTTATAATAATAACATCTCTGATCAAAGAGTTAATTGCTCTATTTAATGGTGTACTCCACTATGGATTAAATTCTCCCCATCTTTTCTTTCATTATTCTTTCCCTTAGGGTTAACACTATGCTAAGTCATCATTAATCAATTAAGATTTACCGTCCTCCAAAATAAGCCTGTTATAAAATTTAGAATTTCTAATTATGTATATTATTTATAAATAGTATAATCAGTGTTTCATGTTTAAAATTGCCAATTTATTCATTTGGTATAATTATTTTGTTTATATATGCAACATCTGTTATATATGTTTTTATTATTTTGTTTTTTTTATTTCATGTTGAATTATGTATGCATTGATGTTTTTATTGCATTATTACTATTTTTGTTGCTTTAACCATAGCCTTTCATTAGGTATATTGTTGCAGGGTACATGCAACTACACACGCAGGGTCTCTTGACAAGGCTTATTTATTTAGCCTTAAAAAAAAAACATACAGCACACAAAACAAAATAGCTTCTTTTCAGCAGACAAAACAAAATAGCTTCTCTTCAGCATAGCAAACAAAGCAGTTTCTCTTCAGCATGGCAAACAAAGCAGCTTCTCTTCAGCATGCAGGACACAACAGTTCATAAAACATGTACTTTGCAAACATACCTTTTAGCAGCAATCTCCTCAGTACTTTCAAAACCTCTCTCCTGACCAGCTCTCTTGCATGTGTGTACAGCCTGTGGTTTTAACACCTTGATTATGCAGCTGGGGTCAGAATAATTAAGCAGCCTTTCTCAACTTAACCTCATCACTGCTGCACTGCAAGCCTAAACATAGGTTTTCCAGGTATATGGCTGGTGACGTTCATTCACCCTGTCACATATATATTACACACATGATCTCTAGCCAATTATTATACCCATTATCAAATTAACTTGGAGTTATATATACACAAGGTGTTTTTTACCCATAATCCATTCCCTGATGAAGTCAGTTTAATCTGATGAAACGCGTAGGATTGGACTATACATGATTTACAAGTCTTGGCACTGCTCCACGATAGACTGTAAGAAGCCTGCATTGATTTCAACTGGTGCCACACAGAATTGATTCCCCAGCCGGAACCACATACGCCTGTGGTGTGCTTTCAGAGGATACTTTCACAGAGGACTGACGTCGCAAGTTCCTGCTGGCACGGAGACTCGTGGCGTGCAGTTTTGATGAACAGCAGAGATACAGTCACGGATCGTTGGAGCATGAATATATACTCATAACACGCCTTTTATTACCATTTGTTTGTGAGTGTTCATTTGTGAATCTTGGATTATTAAATTCATATATTTTTTAATATATTGCACTAGGATTGGTGCTTTTCTTTTTTTCTATGTAGGTAAAGGGGAGTTTGTTGAGCCCACAAAGGAGGCAGCCTGAATCCAGTGTGCAAGATCAAATTGGACAATTTATCAAAGGACTCATAAGTATAATTTCTACCACACCGTATCCATTCCTTCCTTAAATATATCCTAAAAGGACATTTGGCATTTATTTTCCATTGTGTGGATTGGTATTTAATTACAGGTTCTACCCATGGTATTAGTGAGTCCCATCCGGTTATACACACATTCATTTGTACTCTCAAATATTGGTTTAATTTTCAACTCCACAGATATAGTATAACAGAGACTTAATTATCATATGGTCTTTTATTCAACAAGTGTATATTTAATGTTACAGTTAGACATCAGACAATTAATTTATATATATAAGCAATAAGCAAGTGACATATATAAATCTGTGGAACAGATACTGCTGTGGCAGACTTTATTCTTACTAATCACCGGCTTGTACCTGGCATGTTCCTGGAATGCCACACTGTTCACCCGGAGCATGCCGGGCTCCTTTTGCCTTCCCAGCCAGGCGCATGCCCGGCTGACGCGCGGTTCATGTGTTAATTGATAATGGTTCAGGATTTACTAGGCTGCAATGCTTCGCGTGTCCGCCAGATGGCATAAATTCATGAATTGTAATGCAGTATATATATGTATATATGTATATATGTATATATACTGTATAACAACAACCCCTAAAGCCCCTAACATACAGTACTGTACACTGTACAATGATACAATAGGCCGTCCCTGGCGAGATGTGTTTGCAGCAGAGAGAGAACCGCTGCTCTCTCTGCGCAAACATCGGCACATTAAAAATTATTTATAATACATTTTTATTCATAGTGTACATGTGCAGGGGGTCTCCGGAGCTGAACCGCGTTGGTTTCAGGTCCGGGGACCCCCTGCTCCCTGAGATACAGCCCCCTTTATGAGGTGCCGGTATCCCTCTGCAAAGGTCCCGATCACGTGACCGCGACATGTAAACAAAGCAGAGGGATACCGGCACCCCCTAAAGGGGCCTGTATATCGGGGAGCAGGGGGTCCCCGGACTTAAAACAAAAACGTTTCTGCTCCGGAGACCCTCTGCACATGTACAGTATAAATAAAACACATATATAAATAAACACTCGTTCCTTACCTTAGCGGCTATGTGCTATGGTAACAAAGCAGCATTTCTGTATTTTAATAATATTGTACAGTGAGCAGGGAGTTCCCTGAGCCAGAAATTAATGCTCAGGGGACCCCCTGCGCCTGCACAATATTATTAAAATACAGAAATGCTGCTTCATTACCATAGCTGATAGCCGCTAAGGCAATGAAGGGGTTAACCCACCGTGCCCGCTTTATTGTGGGTAGCGGGGGTGGGTGAAGGGGGTATTTGGCCCTTGGTGTGAGTTTAGGACTTGCGGGGGGGGTTGCGGGTGCACTTAACCCCTTCACGGCCGTAGCAGTTAATACCACTACGGTCATGAAGGGGTTAACCCCTCCCGCTAGATAAGGTTGGGTGTTAAGTGTTTGAAGCCAAGGGACAGTGTCAAAGAAAGGTGGGGAAGGGATGCTGGGGGGGGGGGGGGGAGAGAAAGTGTGGATAAGAATAGAGGCAAGCAGGATAATTACAGACAATTTTGGTAGGGTGTGAGAAAACCCATGTCCACATTAAGTCCCTTGGTTTTGGTGTCAAAGAGTCTTATCATTCTGAGCTCAAATGTTTTCCGTTCTTGGGTGCTTTTAAACATTCCATTGAGGATTTTGATTTTTAAATCATTTATGGAATGATCTGGTTGTGAGAAGTGATGTCCCACAGGTGAGCAGTATCTTCCTTCTTCGTGATGGAGTATAGAGTAAATATCAGGCTTAGTGGAGAATATCCTCAAACCTTTAGTCAGAAGCACCAACAGCTTCATACAAGATACCACAGATTTTCTCAATAATCTTAACAACATCAACCAACTACCACCCAACACACTGCTAGTTACCATGGATGTAGAATCCCTTTACAGCAACATCCCCCACAAGGATGGTATTGAGGCATG